>NC_079198.1:12681061-12831061 GCF_029499605.1 Hyla sarda | reverse complement strand
GAGATGTCTGTGGATAATGCAGAAGTACTGAAGAGAGTACATGTGGAGCTGGATGCTGGTCTTACTGTCACAGACAGAGTCCTGAGTGAAGGAGATGTGATGTCTGGACCAGAGATGGATCGTGACCAGGAAGGTCGAACCACTGGACCAGATGTTGTTGCAGACCCAGGAGCCCTAGACCTTTCTGCTGGGCAGCAGAGAGACAGTGTTGAAGTGAAAGAGAAGTCTGCCAGTGAGCAGAGAGACAGTCCAGAGAGACTGTCCAGGAACTACCCTGAAGCCCAAGTGACCAAGACCCTTGAAAAGGGGGAGACTACTCCTAAAGGTGGAAAAGAGTCTGAACGAGTTGGCTTGAAGGAAGAGACAGGCCAAGCACAGGTGACTGTCAGAGGACAAGAGAATGTCACAAGGTCCAGCAGCGAGAGTAAGGAGACCGCTGTAAGTAAGAGATCTAAAAAAAAACGCGCTGGTCTTGGTAAAAAAAGGGAGCAGATCCAGAACCTTGAAGAAACCTTACAGATGGTTGTCTCAAAAGGAAGAAGTAGTTCATCACCTGACAGAGGAGAAAGAAAAAACGCTTGCAGACTTGAATAAAGAGCAGGAAGCGACGCTTCAGCTGCAGAAAGATATGGAGTGCCACAAAAGTGAGTTGGCGGCTCTGCAGGATGAACTGTCCCGCTCCCAGGGTCTTATGACCAGCAAGGAGAGAGAATTGGAGATTCTGGCCAAGCAGATCTCATTCAAGGATGAAGAAGTGAATGTCCTGTGTGGGGCATATCTGGCTCTACAAAGTGATCACAAGGCTAGGTTGGTAGCCATGGAAGAGTTGGAGAAGGAGAAAGTGGTAATGGCTCATAAGGTGCAGAGCCTGGAGGCGCAGAACGAAACGCATATTAAGTCTCGCGCAGCTGCCTTAGATTCACTGGGTACTCAGCTCTCTGAACAAGAGGCTCAGCTAAAAGTCTATGAGCAGAAAGTGTCCAAGATGGCGCAACTGAATAAAGACAATGAGCAGATGAGAGAACAACTGCTGTCCCTGGAGGATACTGTCAAAAACTTGAGAAGTGAGAAGAAGAACTCTGCTAAGCTCAAGAGTGAGCAGCAGAAATGTTTAAAGCTGGAAGGGGACATGAAGGTCCTAAAAGAAAGTCGTGACCAAGCTATAGTAGAACTGGCTAACGAGAGGTTAAAAGTGTCTCAGATGGAAACTGAGGCCAAAGCCACAGCCGTCCGTGTAAAAGAATAAAAACTGCTTGTGGGGCAAAAGCTACTGGAGACAGGGATGCTTTCTCTAAAAAAGGCGGAGTCTGAACAATGGACGCAAGAAACAGTAGAGTCTGAAGACCATGAGAAGAAGCCATATGAAAGGTCCTCTGAAGCTGAGACTGAGGTGAAACCATATGGGAAGTCCTCTGAAGCTGCAGAGCTATTGACATTGCATGGTGAAAATTCTGAGGCAGAGAAGTTCTCTGAGGTAGAAGTTAAACCAGAGATAACTGCAGAAGCTGCAAGTAAAGTCAGTGACACATCTGAAGGTGCAGGTGAAAAACTGGCTAAAGGCGCCAAGAGTTCTCAGCCTTAAAATGAGCCTGTGAAAGTCGGTGTCCCTAAAGAAAGGGCTAATAAGAAAGCAGAGTCCTTAAAAAGAGGTCACTGTGATAGAAGACTGGGTCGTGGTGGAAACCCTGAGAGGCACTGGATTAGAAAACACTGGAAGAAAGTCCGCAGAAGTAGAATTTGGAGAAGAGTCCGTCTCAAGGAGAAGATGGACAGGTGCATTAAAGGGAAGCCTCCTGAAATTGTGGAGGATGACTTAGAAGACCTGCAAATGGGTGATACAGGCTCGGTTGGCCACCAGCAAAGTTCGTGCAATGGTCATACCAGTGACAGAAGAAGACAATGGCTTAGAGCATCTGCCTTGTCCGCACCTAGTGTCCAGAGCACTGCACAGACCAAGATGAAGAACCTGGTGTTGGAAAGGTGTGACATGAATGGAGCTTTTTACAAGGAATTTGTCAAAGGTGACCAAAAGTCTTGTGCTCGGTGGCTGATGAAAGTGCGAATGAAAGAAGGGTGGACCATTGAAGTGGTGCAGATAAAATCTACTGATGAAGGAAGCCAATTGCCTCAAAACCTGTTGGACGTAGCTGTTCAAGGAAAAGGAAAGGCAGTTGGACTCTGCCTTTTGAATACAAGTGCTCCTTCCCGGTGGTCTGAGCAGAGGGGGGGGGGGGGGGGATGTGTGGCAAGGAAAGGGTGTATTTCCCTTGCTATCTCTGCAGAATGCTCCACCTGTGGCCTGATTAATGAGGTATCAGGAAGGGAAAGTGTGTGTTTTAAAAGGAAAAGAGACAGAATAGTTGGGGCTCTTCCTAGGAGACAGCATGTGGGCTGTAGGGAAGAGACAGAGGCTGCTGAGGAGTACACAGCCCGAGCTGAGTGGCTCAAAGAGAGTGACATTGTGAGTAGAAGGTTGCAGGGGACATATGTTTAACAACCGCTGAGCTTCCCTCAGTCGGTTAGTCAGGACAAGCTGATCTGTTTAGTCAGTGACCAGACGGTCTAGGATTTTGTTTTGTTCCTGCTTTTTGTTTATTTCTTACCCTGCAACCTGTCTAATAAAACTGGCAAGGTGCCAGATTTGCATTATAAGCGTTTGTTTGCTGGTTTATTGAGGAGAAACGCATCCTGTGGCGTGGTCAAGGACGATCCCAGAGCTAATCCCCAAGACGGATCGTCACAGTGTGTATGTGTGTGTGTGTATGTGAGTGTATGTATGTGTGTGTGTGTGTGTGTGTGTATGTGTGTGTGTGTATGTGTGTGTGTGTGTGTGTGTGTGTGTCGGAACCCTGATTTCTATTATTCATTTGATCAAACTGGCAAACCTTGTTTCTTGTAATAGAGTAAAATTTACCAACAGTTATATCTATATGTTTACTGTTCTCATCTCTTGTACTTACTGTCAAAGAACTCTTTGTTACAGAGGTCTTCATCACAACACTTCGTGCTAATTAGAAGATGATTCTTCTCGTTCACCTTTCCGTAAGGTTCCCTATCACAAGGTAAGTCACGAGAGCAACCCTTGAATATAGAGTGATAGGTTTTATCTAAAATGTAAAAAATGTATTAGTTAGGAGAGTCGGAAGAGGTCGCATAGGCATGGACCTATTCTATAGTTCACATCTTGGTCAAACAGGTACTTTATTTTTATTATTTTTATCTTTTATTTTATTTATTTTTTCTCTTTCTTTTCCTTCTTCTTTTCATTTTCTTTATTCCGTTTCTGGAATCTAACCAAAATAATATAGATTGCTATGTTCCTACCTAATACACACTCACGGATTTGAATGTATTGTAGATAATCTATAAATCTGCAACTCAATTCCTATAGAAACATGGCAACTGCTTCAAGCTACCTAGTTGTAGGGTTCTTGTTACAATATTGCATATACGCTTTGACAATGAACTCTATTCTTGCTGCCGCAAGATTTTTCTTTCTTTGTTATTTTTATTTTTCTATTTTACTGAATTGAAAATTGTATTGATAAAACGATAAATAAACAGTTAAATAAAAAAAAAAATGTATTAGTTAGTAATCATTTTAAGCATACATATTAAAGTGTACCTGTCGTCAACAAAAACTTTTTATATAATGTAGATAATACAATTATATGTATATTTGTAATATACATTGGTTAAAAATTTGTATATTTTTGTCCCTGCAGCTATTGCCTGTGTGTCTCTATGAGGAGTCTAAATACAGGAAGTGAGGGTGGACAAGCAGGGCTCTGTGCACTGAGGACAAGCAGGGCTCCGTACACTGAGGACAATTAGGGCTCCGTACACTGAGGACAAGCAGGGTATGCACATGAGGATAAGCAGGGCTCTGTACACTGAGGACAAGCAGGGCTCCGTACACTGAGGACAAGCAGGGTATGCACATGAGGACAAGCAGGGCTCTGTACACTGAGGACAAGGAGGGCTCTGTACACTGAGGACAAGCAGGGCTCTGTACACTGAGGACAAGCAGGGCTCTGTACACTGAGAACAAGCAGGGTGTGCACATGAGGACAAGCAGGGCTCTGTACACTGAGAACAAGCGGGGCTCTGTACACTGAGGACAAGCAGGGCTCTTTACACTGAGGACAAGCAGGGCTATTTACACTGAAAACAAGCAGGGCTCTGTACACTGAGGACAAGCAGGGCTCTGTACACTGAGGACAAGCAGGGCTCTGTACACTGAGGACAAGCAGGGCTCTGTACACTGAGGACAAGCAGGGCTCTGTACACTGAGAACAAGCAGGGTGTGCACATGAGGACAAGCAGGGCTCTGTACACTGAGGACAAGCAGGGCTCTGTACACTGAGGACAAGCAGGGCTCTGTACACTGAGGACAAGCAGGGCTCTGTACACTGAGGACAAGCAGGGCTCTGTACACTGAGGACAAGCAGGGCTCTGTACACTGAGAACAAGCAGGGTGTGCACATGAGGACAAGCAGGGCTCTGTACACTGAGGACAAGCAGGGCTCTTTACACTGAGGACAAGCAGGGCTCTGTACACTGAAGACAAGCAAGGCTCTGTACACTGAGGACAAGCAGGGCTCTGTACACTGAGGACAAGCAGGGCTGTGTACACAGAGGAAAAGCAGGGCTCTGTACACTGAGTACAAGCAGGGCTTTGTACACTGAGGACAAGCAAGGCTCTGTACACTGAGGACAAGCAGGGCTCTGTACACTGAGGACAAGCAGGGCTCTGTACACTGAGGACAAGCAGGGCTCTGTACACTGAGGACAAGCAGGGCTCTGTACACTGAGGACAAGCAGGGCTCTGTACACTGAGGACAAGCAGGGCTCTGTACACTGAGGACAATCAGGGCTCTGTACAGTGAGGACAAGCAGGGCTCTGTACAGTGAGGACAAGCAGGGCTCTGTACAGTGAGGACAAGCGGGGCTCTGTACAGTGAGGACAAGCGGGGCTCTGTACAGTGAGGACAAGCGGGGCTCTGTACACTGAGAACAAGCAAGGCTCTGTACACTGAGGACAAGCAGGGCTCTGTACAGTGAGGACAAGCAGGGCTCTGTACAGTGAGGACAAGCAGGGCTCTGTACACTGAGGACAAGCAGGGCTCTGTACACTGAGGACAAGCAGGGCTTTGTGCACTGAAGACAAGCAGGGCTCTCTGTAGTGAGGCGTTGTGACATGCCCCAGGATGAGGATGATTGACAAGCCAGGAGCCTGCACAGATCCCTGCTTGTCCTCCCTCACTTCCTGTATTTGGACTCTTCATAGAAACACACAGGCAATAGCTGTAGGGACAGCAATTTTTCACCCAGAAATATACACATTTTTTAACCAATGTTTATTACAAATATACATGTAATGGTATTATCTACATTATATAAAAACTTTTTGTTGACAACAGGTACACTTTAATTATTTAAATAAAACAGAAAAAAGACGAAAAACTAAATAAGTAACATAAATATTGAATAAACTATTCTTAATCCCCAAAAAGGTAACATAAAAATTACAAATTTTGTTAAATAACATCTGGCACTGGGAAATACCAGAACGAGTCCTAAATGAGTACTAATTCATCCTCTTAGTCCTGTCTATTAGGGCCTTTTGGTCATAAATGATCACTCTTCTGGATGTCTAGGTATCTACAAATGTGTAAAAAGAGGCAATTAGATTTAAGGAAATAAGTTGATACTCACTATTTTTATATTCCTCAGAAATTGTTATACATCGATCTCCCTCAGGACATTCCTTTTCTTCTTGCTCACATGTATCCGAGTTCCTTTCATGACAATGGTAGCATTTGATAGCAGCAGCTGGGAATTAAATACATTTATTATTCTACATATAGAAGCATGTGCATAATATTATTGATCAAAGATAGGAAAATAAAAAAAACTAAAAGCAATAAAAAAGAAAGGATTGATGAAAGTGTTAGCAGGACAGTTTTTCTCAATAATTAGTTACTGTCTGATCTTGGTACCGCAATGGGCACTGTCAGGCCCAAGGCCTGATTATGGAAACATACATGTGTTTTATAATTGTATCTGTGTATAAACTAAGACCTGGGCGTGAGGGTCATTCAGACTGTGGGTTTGTGTATTGCATTTTACTGGGGGTCTGGTTGTTTGGCATCTCCTTTGAAGTCATGCACTCATGTCCCATCATATAATCAAACAGATAAGGGGTCAGGAAGAGAGATGCCCCACCTGGTGGGATCAGAGGGGAGGGGGGGATGGAGTTTCCCTCCAAAGAAGCAGATAAGATTTAAAATGCTGGACTCAACTGTTGTTCAATGCTGTGCCAAAAGCTGACAAGAGCTGGACTCTCACTGACAAGGACGGCTATACCATCATGCTGTAAGAACTTCATTTTTTGTTTTCTGAACTTGCCTTGCCAAACTCTTTTATATATTTTTATACCTGTATGTCATTTGTTTCTGTATTTTTATATAGTCAGCACTGTGATACCTTTTATCAGATTAAATGTTTAATTAATCAGCTCTGGTCTTGATCTCTAAATATATGAGCTCCCCTTTCTGAAGGCAGCTCTGGTGGAAACACGTTTATCTAAGGGTTAATTTGGGGACTTGCTGGGACTAGTAGTGGATACCCAGAGGTCCGGTGGCCTTAACCCTTGCACCATTACACTCTCTCTAATGTCTTGGCTGGACCGATAGGGTGTGACCGTGACAGGCACTAACACACCGCCAGAAAATAATATATCCAGATGTTTAGCTACAATGATGTTTTATATGATTGAGTAAATGATTATTTTATAATCAAAAGCACTAATGGACATCAGTGTCTTCCCAGAACAATTTTACATATATATATATACATCTGCCACTCCTTGGTGTTTAATGCTTTGGGCTTTACTCCATAATTTTTTTTTTGAGACTGTAAGAATCGAAAACAACGCTGAACATATAATCCATTCCAGTAACTTATTCTACTCTTATCACGGGTTAGACTCTCAGCTCATACGTACCAATGGAGAGTAAGAAGGGAAGAAGGAGGACGCTTATTATAACAGTCTTCATTCTTGCTGTGTCCAAATATCTTGAATGATCTTCTACTTGAGACTCCTCAATAGATGTACCTGATACTCGAGTGCTGTCATTTATACAGTATCAATGGATGGAGGGAGATGATGTAACGTTGGGTTCTAGTATAGGATCTGTTGACTGTAGAGATTTCAGCCCATGGTAATTTCATATACTTGTATTGTGCTTGAGGTCAATCACATAATGGCGTTGCCCAGACTTTCTTTGCCAAAGTCATGTTCCTATGAGCTTATTTGATCAGCCTTGGAGGGTAAATGGTTCTTCCCAATGTTCACATAGAGCAGACAACAGGACACAGAACTTGTTTATTTCACAATGTTATTAATGTTAATAGATGGAGTGGCGCCATCCCGGATCCGCCACTACCGGTCTATCTCTGTTTAGGGTCTGTATAGTCCTTTTGGTTGTACTTGCTTCGGTATACATTGACATGGCGCCTTAACATTTGTCTTCTTTGCTTAGTTCCACATATTAGTGCCATTTGTGATATGTTTTTTTCAATAAAGATTTTTATTTTATGTATATTTTCACATACAGCGACTCTGTTCTGTTTTCTTGGACGATATAATGTTAGTAAATGGTAGATTTAACATTTGGATGAAAAACTAAAAACTTTCTATACACCTTATTAAAAGGAAAACTGTCACCCTGTCCATCTACACTAGACCCAATAAACTGGGTTATAGAGAACAGGAGTCCAACAAGGGGTCACTTACTTAAATATGTCCAGTAGGTCCTGAGATATGTCCTCCAGAAGATCCTCTGCAAAATTCAGTGAATCACGCACAGGGGGCGGGGCTCCGGACACTCACTTTACATATTCATTGTCTGTGACTCCACATCCTAGTGACAATAAATATGTAAATTGTGTGACCGGAGCTCCGCCCCCTGTTTGCGAGTCACTGAATTTAGCAGAGGATCTTGTGGGAGACATATCTCAGGATATACAGACCCTACTGACTCCTGTTCACCAACACTATAACCCATGTATTGGCATCCTGCACAGATCGTGGGGGGGGGAGACACAGCTCACACCGGGTGATATAGCTGGATCCTGGGCATTCATCACAAAAGAACTTGTGTACAGAATTGGCTGGCAGTCATATGGTCGCCTTGGCATCTGCATCGCCCATTGGGGGCTGCGTCTCTCTGTACCCATCTTTGCAGAACAGGTGGGAAACCAACACTGGACTTTTAAAGGGGTACTCCGCTGCTCAGCGTTTGGAACAAACTGTTCCGAACGCTGGAACTGGTGCCGGGAGCTTGTGACGTCATAGCCCCGCACCCTCATGACGGCATGCACCGCCACCTCAATGCAAGTCCATGGGAGGGGGCGTGACAGCCGTCACGCCCCCTCCCATAGACTTGCATTGAGGGGGTGGGGAGTGGCCTCATATGAGGGCAGGGCTATGACGTCAAAATAATATGTACATGTGGGAAGTGGCCGGAGCGTAGACATCAGCTGATAATGTTCAGGCTATTTTAAGTGAATGGACCCACTCCAGTGCTCCTCATATGTATACCTGAGAGGTATAGCCTTAATGCTGTGTGAACCTAGTCTAGATAGGTGATGTGTGATACTTTGCTACTCTGGTTGCCTCTTAGATAGACCTCTGAGGTCAGGATATGAGATCAGGATATGAGGTCAGGATATGAGGTCAAGATATGAGGTCGTGAAATGATGGCAGGATATCAGGTCTGGAAATGAGGTCAGGATATGAGGACGGGATACAAGAATGGTATATGAGGACGGTATATGAGGTCGGGAAATGAGATTGGGATATGAGGTCAGGATATCAGGACAAGATATGAGGACGGGGAATGAGGTCAGGATATGAGGACAAGATATGAGGACGGGGAATGAGGTCAGGATATGAGGACAAGATATGAGGACGGGGAATGAAGTCAGGAAATGATGACAGAGGACAAGATATGAGGATGGGATATGAGTACAGAATATGAGGTTAGTCAATGTAGTTCCTGTTTTTTATTTGGATCCTCAGCCTTCTCATTTATGGTTTGTGGTTTGTCTCCATCTCCTGTTATTGCCATTTTGTTTAAAAAAAAAAATGACAAGAAAATATGTTTGTTATTCATGCAAAAAACGAAATAAAAATAAAATAATAATAATAATCTGTAATAATCAGTAGAGAGTATGAAGGAAAGAAGGAGGACACTCATTATAACAGGCTTCATTGCTGTGGACAAGTATCTTAAATGATCTTGTAATTCTGAGACGTCTCAATAGATGTACCTAGTACTGCAGTATTATCTTTTATATAGTATCAATTAGAAATGAGCGACGTTACAGCGATTCGATTCTGCACGAACCTCGCGGCTCGGCGGTTGCTGACTTTAGCTTTCAGGTGCTCCGGTGGCTGGAAATGGTGGATACAGTCCTAGGAGAGTCTCCAGCCACCGGAGCACCTGAAAGCTGAACTCATTTATGCTAAAGTCAGCAACCGCCGAGCCGCGAGGTTCGTGCAGAATCGAATCGCTGTAACTTCTTGTATCAATAGCTGGAGGGAGATGATGTAACGTTGGGTTTCAGTATGGGATCTGTTGACGGTAGAAATTTCAGCCCGTGGTAATTTTTAGATATTTGCATTGTGCTTAAGGTCAATCACATAATGGCGTCGCCCAGACTTTTTTTTTTTGCCAACTTCATTTTCCTATGAGCTTATTTGATCAACCTTGGAGGCTAAATTGTTCTTCCAGACAACAGGACACGGAACTTGTTTACTTCACAACCGACCTACAGTTCTGTCTCTCTTAGGACTACTGTTGAATTTTGCTTCAGTAGAGGAGGAAATGTCCAATTTTACACAACATAAGAATCTGAGTCCTGTTTTGAGATATTTATGGTAGTGGGGCTTAAAATGTCCAATGATTTGGGATAAAAAAATGTTGAGCAATGCTTCTGGTCACATCGTACCTGCACAACATCTCAGACATTAAACTTGGGATTTCATGAAGACAACCACTGTCCACCTGGCATATGGATAGTCATACAGTATCTGTGCCGATCAGCTATGGTTACTATCTAAAAAGATCTTTTAGATGACATAACCCCTTAGGATTTATTTATTCATGACACTTCCACCTGTATCAAGGAGTGAGAAAACTGAGGTTTATCCACAATCTATGACTTTGGAGGATTCTTAAAGGGGTACTCCAGTAGAAAACAATATTTTACCGGTACCAGAAATGTAAACAGATATGTAAATTACTTCTATTTAAAAATCTTAATCCTTCCGATACTTATCAGCTAATTTATGCTCCAGAGGAAGTTGTGTAGTTCTTTCCAGTCTGACCACAGTGCTCTCTGCTGACACCTCTGTCCATGTCAGGAACTGTCCAGAACACGAGAGGTTTACTATGTGGATTTTCTCCTGCTCTGGATGTTTCTGACATGGACAGAAGTGTCAGTAGAGAGAAAGGGTTAAAATAGAAGTAATTTACAAATCTGTTTTGTGTGTATGTTCTGTGATATCACTTGATAGATTTGTCTCAAATTTACTGTAATATATTAGGGGGGATACACAATACTATTAAATGTGACTGAAATTGGTCAAGCAGAAGGGGATGATCTCATATGTTCTAGATATAAGCTTATGTGCTGCTGTGTTGGATCGATCCATTATTGTAGGTAGTGACTGTCCAATAGTTTGGTCTACTGTTCACCCAACTACTAGCTTTAACCCCTGCAGATGTGTGATATATAACTAGGGATGTCCCGATACCACTTTTTTAAGACCGAGTACGAGTACCGATACTTTAATTCTAGCACCAATCCGATACCAATTACGAGTACTTTTATTTAAAAGGGAATCTGACTCCAGGGTGACGCGGTTTCTGGCGCTGTTTACCGTATGATATGTGGGTCCTTGTTGTGTACAATGGAGGCGGCTGCTGTAGTATGAGCCAAGATTTCTCTCTTCTCCATTGGGCAGAACAGGAAATTTGCATTGGCGGCGAAACCGGCGGAGCGATTGCACTGACATTCACATGATGAGCAGCGGTAGAAACCGGGTCACCTGCACTATCTACCTATATATTCAGGTTACTGCAGGTGACTCTGCTGTAAGATTGCCTTTAATAGTAGGTAGTAGCCCCTTGTAGGGTATAGTTGTAGATAGCAGGCCCCCCTTGTAGACAACAGGACCCCCCCTTGTAGACAACAGGACCCCCCCTTGTAGGCAGCAGCCTCCCCTTGTAGACAGCAGGCCCCCCTTGTAGACAGCAGCCCCCCTTATAGATAGCAGCCCCCCCCCCTTGTAGCCAGCAAGACCCCCCTTGTAGACAACAGGACCCCCCTTGTATGCAGCAGCCTCCCCTTGTAGACAGCAGTGCCCCTTGTAGACAGCAGGCTCCCCTTGTAGACAGCAGGCCCCCCCTTGTAGACAGCAGGACCCCCCCTTGTAGACAGCAAGGCCCCCCTTGTAGACAACAGGCCCCTTTGTAGATAGCAGGCCCTCCCTTGGAGATAGCAGGCCCCCCCTTGTAGACAGAAAGGCCCCCCTTGTAGACAGCTGGCCCCCTTGTAGATAGCAGCCCCCCCCCCCTTGTAGATAGCAGGCCCCCACTTGTAGATAGCCGGCCTGTCCTCATCACGCCCCCTCCCATAGCTGTCACGCCCCCTCCCCTAGACTTGCATTGAGGGGCGGGGTGTGTCACACGGGGACAGAGTTGTGATTTCTATGGACCTCCAGCGGTTCCAGTGGTTCCGGAAGCCGCTACAGGTGGGTGTTGCGTGTTAGATCCAGGGGTTTCCCAGCAGCGGGACCCCGGCAATCTGACATCATATCCCCTATCCAAAGGATAAGATGTCTAGGGGCGGAGTACCCCTTTAAACAAAATTGGTCCCAGTACAGATCCCTGAGGTCCCCACTGGTGACAAGACCTTGCTCTGAATATTCTCCATTGACTACAACCCTCTGTTGTCTGTCACTCAGCCACTGCCTCATCCATTCAACAATATGGCAATCTAGATATGCGATGTCTACTGCCCCTCCGCCATCTATTATTTTAGTCACCCAGTCAAAAAAATCAATAAGATTTGTTTAACATGATCTCCCTGCAGAAAACCAGTGTTGTTTTTCATCTTGCAATCCATGGGATTTTAGATAAAAACAGAAATTGCGAAGAACTCCAGCTCGGTGCAGATCAATGTGCCATCTTAATTCTCTTGGAGCTACATGGATCACAGGTACAACAGAATGTGACGCGTTTCGGCCAGGTGCTGGCCTTACTCATACCATGTGACATGTTTCTGTTGTACCTGTGATCCATGTAGCTCCAAGAGAATAAAGATGGCACATTGATCTGCACCGAGCTGCAGTTCTTCGCAATTTCTGTTTTCAGTTATTTGGGTGCAGTCCGCGCCCTACCCGTGCTCAGCCTGGTGGGCTTGGGGTGAACTGATATACACATTCATTGCATTCATGGGGTTTTAGATGTTCCACAATCCTATCCTTTAGTAGGGTTTCCATTAATTTCCTATCCTTTCCTGGGGTAAATGTTAAAGTGTAGCCTCATACCTCTTATTGTCAATCTTGGTTATACACCATTGTTTGCTATGTAGACAGTTTCTGACATTTATGGCTGTGTTTTATGTCATAATGTTGTTTTATGTGTATTGTGTAATGAAAGGTTGCCTCTGCCTTTTCAACACAGTCATTGCAGTTTGTGTCTTTTTTTTAAAGGGGCACTCTGCTAAAAACATCCTATCCCCTAGCTCCGCTGCGGCACCCCTGTCATTCAGTGCATGCCAGTTGCCATGCCCCCTCCATTCATGTCTATGGGAAGAGGCCTGATGATGTTTTCAGCGGTGTACCCCTTTAAAGATGTAATATATAGAATCATATATATTTCTGTTTATGTATTAACATATATTTTATTTCTTTATTTCTCTTTTGCATTTAAATATTATACGAGTGTATGTATGTATGTACTAGCATGGCATATATATATATATTTATTTATTTATTTATCAACTTTTGAACTTGATATCTGTAGTGTTTTATACATGGTCTTAATTTTATATGAAATGTACACATGGGTAAATATTTTATATAATATTTTTAATATATTTATGTATTTCACTTATTATTTGTAGTGTTGGTCACTTTTGTGCATGTAATCATGGATAAAAATCATGCTTCTTTATATATTAGGATTTCAGTTGTCCATAGGTCAGCTTGCATCTATAATTACCAACCAATTGGGCTGTTTGTTCCCTTATCAAAGATGGCTGCCTAATAGACAGAGCCTAATAATGTGTTCTATTACGCCATGTTAACGCAGTGTTTTTTCAGGTGTTTTTCATTTATGCATCCACATTTTGTAACATATATGTGTGCTATGTAATTCAATGGGACACATATTTGCAGCCCCGATAGAGACGTGCCACTTATTTACGTGGCTGCGAAAATGGCTGTAACCACTTTCAATTGACTTACAGAGAGCAAATAAATGCTAAAAAAAAAGTGGAAGCAATTTTGAAGACTAATTTTTACAAATGAAATGTGCCTGAAAATACACTGTGTGAATATAGCCTGGCAGTCTATGGAAAATTGGCCACTGTGGGAATTAAAGGGGTACTCCGGCGATAAGAGATCTTATCCCCTATACAAAGGATAGGGGATAAGATGCCTGATCGCGGGGGTCCCTTCCCTGGGGACCCCTGTGATCTTGCACGCAGCACCCTGTTACAATCAGTCCCTGGAGAATGTTCGCTCCGGGTCTGATGACTGGCGATCACGGGGCCGGAGCATTATGATGTCACGGCTCCGTCCCTGTGTGACGTCACGCTCCGCCCCCTCAATGCAAGCCTATGGGAGGGGGCGTGACGGCTGTCAAGCCCCCTCCCATAGGCTTGCATTGAGGGGGCGGAGCGTGATATCACACGGGGGTGGAGCCATGACATCACAATGCTCCGGCCCCGTGATCGCCAGTCATCAGTCCCGGAGCGAACATGCTCCAGGGACTGATTGTAACAGGGTGCTGCGTGCAAGATCACGGGGGTCCCCAGCAGCGGGACCCCCGCGATCAGGCATCTTATCCCCTATCCTTTGGATAGGGGATAAGATGTCTTAGCGCCGGAGTACCCCTTTAAAGACCTTTTTATATATATATATATATATATATACAATGTGAGAACTGACGGCTGATTTTCAATACACTTTAATGGAACACATTATTAGATATACATTTATTTTTATTATTTAAAATAAATAACAGTTTTATACCTTTTTTTACTGTTACTTTTTTGTTGTAGTTTTGCACTGTATTTTGGTCAGTAGTTTTATCAATAGCTAGGAGTGGAAGCAATACAGAGGAAAGCTATTATGGAAGGATTTGCACCTATTTCTGTGTTTTGGCCCCCCACGTCTGGTTTCTGTGCGTGAACCCAGCCTATCACAGGAAATTCAATTTTACATAGAGAAAGTATGCAAATAGTTGCTTTAATTTTGCAGAATCATCTACAGATTTCATAAGCAGCAGAAAGAATATTTTTGGGGAACACATTAAACTGATTCAACTTCTTAGTTCCCATGAAGCATTTGATTTCCATTTACGGAAGAAGATTAATTTTTTCCTTATCGTTCTCTTCTTCACCCGGAGGTTTCGGCGGGTTGTCTACACATGTAAAAATCTTTTCGTCAAGTACTTGGACTCCAATCATCTGACTTAGCTCTAACTGGCATGCTAAGGTAGATATGCATCCTTTACATGAGTAAGTGACCATATTGCCATCTGTTAAAAATAAATAAATACATAAATAAATTTCTATGATATAAAAAAAAGTCATATTTAAATTCAACTAGTATTAAGAGTGAAGATCACATGATACATTTGTTCAGAGAAGAATGTTTGCTGTCATCATTCCTGACTTTGATAGACCTGTTGTATTGAAAATAGCAAAAATTCACAAGATAAGTTATAGGTACATTTTCTTAAGAATTACCTGGTTTCTTGACGTCCCCAGAAAATGTCAAACATTTGTCATCTTTTCCCCGGCACATGATCTCATGGTCCCCTTTACATTCTTCTGCAGTGTTTTCTTCATAGCAGCTTGGACATATAACTCCATTGGGTTCATCATCTTCTGGCACTAAAAATAGTTACAAAGGATCACGTCAGGTTTACACTATGACGCAAACTAAATACAAGACTTGGCTGTATTAGCATTAGTGGTACTTATACTGTCACACATTGTGATCACTCTCAAAGTACAGATGTAGGTAGACCATGAACACCAGTAGGCTAATCTAAAGTTGTAAGAAAAACCTAAATAGCAGACTGTCTGTGGGTACTTCTGAGTAGAGACGAGCAAACCGAAACTGTGGAACCCTGAGTTTGGTCAGAACTATGTTAAATGTTTGGTTCGGCTAGAACTCGAACTTCGAACAGTTTGGTTTAGCAAAACCTGCCAAAATGAGGAATGATCACATGTCCTCAGGAACTATATTTCAAACAGCCCTCCCAGTAGGCAGTATAGGGGTGATGTCAGAGACACTATAAAAGTCAATGCACAAAGCTTCAGCAGCCATTAGCAGGTGTGAGGTGAAGATCTCTGTGAGGGACATGGAGCAGTTATCAACACAGATAGGATTAGAAGCCACATATATAATTGTGGCAAAATCTGTTTCTTTAGAAGTTAAGTGTGACAGTTGTTTTTTGTTTTACACTAATTAGAGGGTTTGTGTCACATTTGTGCACTTTAGGATGCCAATCCTGTTGCTACGATCCAAAATGGAAATTTATTTTTACAGATTGTAATTAGCCATTGCTTCTTCACTTTCCAGGCATAATAGCTGTTGATGCTCCCCAAAATGAGAACATTTTTGGACATTAATTTTAAAAAGCATAAAAATGTAACTAGTGCAGTGTGTTTTAAATCAACTGGTTAGTTATCACCAAGCAACATCGGTTAACTCATAGCCATTTATATTGCCATAACTTTTAGATTAACTTTGCCTTTAAAATGGCATAGAAGTCTACTGATGACCTCACAGTTTTATACACAAGATTTAAGGCTATGTTCACATTGTGTTGTTTCAGGGGTATATTATTTGTAAAACTGCGTCTGCAAAATCACTGTCAAATCGCATCTGTATTCTTAACATACATGTTCTCTATGCAGGTCTTTTAGAAAGTGGTTCTCTGTGTGCACAGTTTGTAAAATGATGTCACTTATTTATGCGGCTGTTAAAATGCAGCCATATTGTTACATACAGTGTGCACAGGCAACCACTTTCCAATAGACCTACATAGAGAACATTAATGTTAAAAATGCAGATGCTTGATTTTGCAGACACCTCTTTACAAATAAAATATTCCTGAAAAAACATGGTGTAAACCCAGCATTAGGGCTTCTTACCAGAGTTCGGCCAACTGGCAGAACCAAACTTTTGAAAAGTTTGCTCTAATCATGAGTGCAAGTAAGGCCCCATTCACACAATGTTTGAGGCTTAAGTTGGGCGATATCTTGGCAACCTGTCCTGTAACCTAACCATATACTTTCATTGGCTGAACATAGTATGGTTCTTATCTATTGTACTTACTTTCATAGAATTCAGAGTTACAGAGATCTTTATCACAACACTTTGTGCTGATCAGAAGATAGACGTCATTGTTCACCTTTCCGTATGGTTCCTTTTCACAAGGCAGGTCACGAGAGCAACCCTTGAATATTGAGCGAAAGGTCCCATCTGTAACGATAATTTCATGTGTAATAGCTTAGTAGGAGCAGCGCTTGCTACATAGCAGGTCAGCAGCCGGGCACTCACAGATAATGGCGGACAACAGTGATAACGCTGATGCCCGTCATTAACCCTTCATCATTAACCTGTAGAATACGGCATCTGAAGTAGTTGTGGGCCTTAGGGGGATTCATTAAACCACCTGCGGTGCAATCGTGGGGGTCTGATGTATCAATATGGCCGCCGAAGCTTCACTGCTCCCGGCCTTCTAGCAGACCAGGGAATTAGAGCGCAGATAATATTGATCAATGCCATTCCTATTCATTGAACTGAACAGGAAATAAAAGGAATTAAAAGATTACAATAAATAGTCCCCTGTGGGGACTAAAAAAGTATAAAAAAATTATTTAAATTTTTTTTAAGAAAAGTGAATAAACCCCTCCCCAATAAAAAATAAATTCCCTTCTTTTCCAATTTTACGAAAAAAAAAAAAAAAATCAACACAGAAATGTCTGAACTATTAAAATATTATGTTAACGATCCCATACAGTAAACAGCATAAAAAAACATACCAACATCCTAAATTGGACACATCACATCCCAGGAAAAAAAGAAAAAAAAGTGATCAAAATGTCAAACATACAGAAATGTGGAACCGATAAAAACAACAGATCACAATGCAAAAAATTAGCCCAAAAATGAAAATTTCCTGTGTCCTTAAGGCCAGAATGGGCTGTGTCCTTAAGGGGTTAAACCCAACAGTGTAACAAAGCTGACAAATTTTGTTAAAGAACATTTGGCACTGGGACCAAACGATTTAAATTATGACACATAGGAAGGGTCACAGTAGAAGGAGGAATTAGCAGTCATTTAGATGTACAGTATATTAAAGGAAAACCTACACAATAAACCCAATACATAGGATTACAATGTGGGTGAACCTGAGTAAAATGATGTATCACTTACATAAATTGGTGGTCCGATTCCAGAGTTATAGTATAGTCCTCATTGCTGGTAAACTAATCTGGTCCGTTGCGAATCGGAGATGGGAACCAGCCTTATGAGCTTCCCTGTCTCCTTCCTCTGTGCTACCATAATCCTGTCCATCTGCTGAATATGCATAAATCTTCATTCACATCCTAATGGTGTGAGAGCCTATGCCTACGTGACCATTCTGCTATTCTAGCAGGGCACAGGTGCTACATTTTAGTCAAGGAGGGGCGCCTGTGCTCTTTTATTCTAGCAGGGTGCTAATGGGGGCATAGGCTACCATATTATGTAAGAAGGAGGCAAGGAAGCTCAGAAACCAGGTTCCTGTCTTCAATGGACAAAGGACCAAATTAGTTTACCAGCAACGGGGACTATAACTCTAAAACTGGACCACCAATTTATGTAAGTGATACACCATTTTACTCAGGTTCACCCCACTAAAAGCCAGTTAATTAGTTTTATTGCTAGTGAACCCACTGTCAGTTTCCACAAGTGCAGAAAGGGTAAAAATTGATACTCACTATTTTTGTATTCCTCAGAGATAGTTATACATTGGTCTCCCTCTGGACATTTCTTTTCTTCGTGCTCACATGTATCTGAGTTTCTCTTATGACAGTGGTAACAGTTGAGAGCAGCAGCTGAGATTAAAGCACATTTTATATTTAACATATAGACTGTCTCAGATGTATACACATGTCTACCAAAGATATGATAGACAGTAAATAAAACAAAATAATTTGAAAACATTGAAAAAGAATGAACTGATGAAAGCTTAAGCAGGATACTTTTCCATATTCATGAGTTACAGTTGTCATAGATATTGGTACCGCCATGGGTATCAACACAACGCCAGAGAATTATACATCCCGATCTGTACCTTCAATGACCAAGACCCTACAAGCACCGACTGACAGCAACATCTTCTCACAACAAAGAAAAAGTTGGACGTTTTGACAATAAACAGGTAAAAGGTCTAGAAGTCTAACTCGGGACTATGGTTGTTACCCACAGTGGGACCAGGAGCTCCTAGGACTTGGTTGGCTTTACGTTATATTTATGTCAAAAAAAGGATTGGATAATATATAAAATAGTGTATATCAATGTGTAAAATAAGGCTGGGTTCACACATTGTAACATCACAGGCAATATATGGCCATAAAATAGGTGTAAAAAATTACCATATTTTTATTCTAATAATGTACTCTAAAAGTCTATGGAAAAGCGGCCATCAATACACATTGTTTACAAAAACTTTTTTTTTAAAACAGAGTGTGCTCTGATGACTTCTTTTCTATAGACTTTCATAGAGCACATTATTAGATTAAATTGGATTTTCAACCTCTCTCCCCAGTGATCAGACACTGTCCTGTGGATAGGGGATAAGTTTTAAACTAGTAGAAGTACTTTTCTCCAATATTGCCACCCTAGGGAAGTTTATAAAAAAATAAATAAAAAATAATAAAAAAGAATAAATAACTACACTAAATTTAATTTGTTTTAATGTTTTAGTTATATTTTATCTGAGAAATGAGTTACAATTATTGTATTTTTTATCATGGTAATCCTATACTTACAATAAACTCTAAACATATAGCGATCTATCCCATAAATAATTCTACTGTTATTATCTGAACTATAATCCATGGCTCACCGGTTAGACTCTCAGCTCATACGTACCAATGGAGAGTAAGAAGGAAAGAAGGAGGACACTTATTATAACAGGCTTCATTCTTGCTGTGTCCAAATCTCTTGAATTATCTTGGTTTTGAGACTCCTCAATAGATGTACCTGGTACTCGGGTGCTGTCATTTATATAGTATCAATGGCTGGAGGGAGATGATGTAACGTTGGGTTTCAGTATGGGATCTGTTGACCGTAGAGATTTCAGCCCATGGTAATGTTCATATACTTGTATTGTGCTTGAGGTTGATCAGATAATGAAGTTGTCCAGACTTTCTTTGCCAAATTAATTTTCCTATGAGCCTATTTGATCAGCCTTGGAGGCTAAATGGTTCTTCCAAATGTTCACGTAGAGCAGACAACAGGACATGGAACTCCCCTACTCCCCTGGTGACTTCTTTCTTTATTTCAAAACACAGTCATCTGAAATAACTTTTTGGTGGTCTCATTGGATGGAAAACCAGTGGGGTATGACTGGGTTCACACAAAGTCCTAGGTTTATATTGGCATCCCATCAAAAATGGGGTTGTCGACATATACCAAGTCTCACTGCATCCGTCCTGTCATACTAGTTCATTTTAAGCTGGCTCCAGCAGTGAGATCCCATACACTGAATTACTGTAGTCACCAGTGGACTGACATATTAGAGAGACAAGACCAATGGGGACAACACCTTTAAATATCATCTAGTCAATGTAATGTCCTGTTTATGTAAAGCCCTGCATTGTGTTTGGACCCTCAGCCTTTATAAATGCATCCCTAGGGTAGGAAACACATGACAACCCCTGGTTAACTAGCCAACAGTCTTGAGAAAGGCTTCTAGGTCTATGTAAAAATTTACACGACCCAAATAATTTCCATATGTTTGTAGACTGTGAAGAATTTTTGCTGTGTACACTTTTGCTTTACATTGGTCACTTAAAGGGATACTCTGATGGAAAACAATTTTTTTTAATCAACCGGTGCCATAAAATTTAACAGATTTGTAAATTACTTCTATTTAAAAAATCTTAGTATTTCCAGTACTTCTCAGCTGCTGTATGCACCAGAGGAAGTTGAGTAGTTCTTTTCTGTCTTACCACAGTGCTCTCTACTGCCACCTCTGTCTGTGTCAGGAACTGTCCAGAGCAGGAGAGGTTTGCTATGGGGATTTGCTCCTGCTCTGGACAGTTCCTGACACAGACAGAGGTGGCAGTAGAGAGCACTGTGGTCAAGCAGAAAAGAACAAATCAACTTCCTCTGAAGCATACAGCAGCTGATAAGTACTGAAAGGATTAAGGTTTTTAAATAGAAGTCATTTACAAATTTGTTTAACTTATTGGCACCAGTTGATAAAAAAAAAAGTAGTAAAGTGAAATGAGTTAAGAAATCAGTTTTTTTTCTGCAGGATTGCTGTTGCATTTTGCCTCAGAAAAGAAGAGGAAATATGCATTTATATTTTGATATTTTTGATATTTGTTTTAGTGGACTATTTAGTGGACTATTAATAGCAATCTTTCTATTGCTATTACTGTTCATTGCTAAGCAATGGCATAACATTGATCAGTAATATCAACAATCTACTTGTACAGCCTGCCAGCAGCAGACGTATAAAGATCCCCAAAGAGCAGCATGGAGGAGGGTTAAAGAACTCTAGCACCCATATTTACTCACTGGACCCCTGCAATCCCACTGCGGGTGTTCCAATGAGTGTCCACTAACTCCCACAACTGATTTAGATGCTGTTCTCAGCATTGATCATAGCATCTAAATGGTTAATGGTGGACATCAGCTGGATCCACTGTCTATAAAGTGAGCGCACTATTTACGTCCTGTCTCCCTTGGGGTTAAATAAAATATAACACCAGACCACCCCTACAATTCTATATAGCCATTTCATAATTAAAACCTTTCCTAAAAACTTTTCTAATCAACCAATCCAGCGGCCATTGCAGTTTCCATAGAAGTTGTCATTGTCACCATATTTCCTAGACTCCTAAAATAAAAATAAAAATATTTTTTTTTTGGTGATATATTCCCGATCGCCCATACTGATGCCTTATGGGGCAGATTCCCTATTTAGAAAATATTTATACATTGAACTCAATAGCAGACTGATCCCACTAATAATGTCTGAAGGATTTTATTATTTACCTTTAAGTTAAAGATTTTCAGAATAATAGGGATCAAAACATTATAAAGACATATTAGGAAATTGGGCAGCACAGACGATGGATTGGATTTAGTTGAAGGAAGTTATGTAAATTTTTTAATGTAACTTTGTAGGATTTTAAAGGAGAAGTTTCATCCTAGAAAAATTTTGAAAAACATATCCCATATCTGCAGGAGTTGGAGATTTCTGGGGGGGATGTCTGACTGTACGGGCCTTCTGCTCTCCCCGGGAGTTGCGCGTCATGGCCCCTGCCCGAAGTGGGGGAAACCATGCCCCCTCCACATACTATATCTCTATGGGAGAGCTGAAGATAGCCAAATGCTATCCCATAGAGATATATGGAGGGTGGTGTGGCGGACCCCCCATGATCTAAAACAAATGCGGATAGGGGATAAGTTTATCAGAATTTTGTAGGATGAGACACCTCCTTTAAGAGTGGTGGAAGGAACATTTCTAGAGAACGCATTGATTCAGCTTTTTGATTCCAGCATTGCAGAATTTGATGTTTATGGTACTAGTTCAGTTTTCTTCCTGATGTTTCTCTTTTTTGCTTGGAGGGTTCTTGCACTCAAAATTTCCTCCATTAAGCATTTTGATTCCAATTATCAGGTCTGATAGTCGTTCACATTCTAGGGCAGACATGCATCCTTTGGCTGAGTAAGAGATTGCAACTCCATCTGTCAACAAATCATATTTACAATGAAGTACTATTAGCAATGAAGAGCGATAGATACATTTTCCACATCTAAGGTTTTCAATGGCTTGTTCTGGTTATATTGGGGCACGCCAACATTTGCTGTTTTCTAATAGATAAATTGGAGAATACAAAAAACAGAGAAAAAGAGAGAAAAAGGGGACAACAGCGGCACACACTTCCGTCAGGACGCTCCTTCAGTGAAATACAACAATGAATTCTCCACACTGCCTTGGCTCTCAAACTCAACAGACTGCATGCACATATATGCTGAAAAGGACTGTGAGATCTGCTCCCGGGGGAGGCACTACAATAAGGCAGCTGCCTTAGGGCACCGGCTTTTTTTTTTTTTTTTTTGTGCCTAGTAGGTTCAAGATAGTGCAGCGGGCACTTTCGACAGTGTGTCTGCAGCCGGCCGACTCAGGTCTGACGAGGGACATTGCGCTAGTGGCTTACCTCTGCAGACCCGTGCAGGAGGACGTCAGTGACGTTACTCGTCAGGCCACCGCCAGAGAGGAGAAGCGCTATGCCAACCAGGTAAGTGTGTCTATGTGTGTGTCTGTGTGTGTTGGGGGGAGTGTTATGCTACCTAATGTGGGAAAACTGATACCTAATGTGGGGAATCTATGCTACCTAATGTGGGGCATCTATGCTACCTAATGTGGGGACTCTATGCTACCTAATGTGGGGAATCTATGCTACCTAATTTGGGGAATCTATGCTACCTAATTAGGGGGAACTATGCTACCTAATGTGGGAAATCTATGCTACCTAATATGGGGAAACTGTGCTACCTAGTGTGGGGACTTTATGCTACCTAATGTGGGAGAACTGTGCTACCTAATGTGGGGAATCTATGCTACCTAATGTGGGTAATTGATGCTGCCTAATGTGGGGAAACTGCTACCTAATGTGGGGAAACTATGCTACCTAATGTGGGGCATCTATGCTACCTAATGTGGGGCATCTATGCTACCTAATGTGGGGAATCTATGCTACCTAATTTGGGGAATCTATGCTACCTAATGAGTGGAAATGATGCTACCTAATGTGGGGAATCTATGCTACCTAATATGGGGAAACTATGCTACCTAATATGGGGAATTTATGCTACCTAATGTGGGAGAACTGTGCTACCTAATGTGGGGAATCTATGCTACCTAATGTGGGTAATTTATGCTGCCTAATGTGGGGAAACTGCTACCTAATGTGGGGAAACTATGCTACCTAATGTGTGGAAACTATGCTGCCTAATGTGGGGAACTATGCTACCTAATGAGAGGAAACTATGCTACCTAATGTGTGGAAACTGCTACCTAATGTGGGAAAACTATGCTGTCTAATGTGGGGGAAACTATGCTACTTAATGTGGGGAAACTATGCAACCTAATGGGGGGAAACTATGCTACCTAATGTGAGGAAACTATGCTACCTAATGTGGGAAAACTATGCTACCTAATGTGGGAAAACTATGCTACCTAATGTGGGAAAACTATGCTACCTAATGTAGGGTAACTGTTACCTAATGTGGGGAAACTATGCTACCTAATGGGGGGGGGGGAAACTGCAGCCTACCTAATGCTGTAGATGAATGTGAGTTGCAGTGCAATTTTAGGGCAAGGTACTTATTTTTTTTGGGGGGGAGGCACATTCTTTGCAGAGGGGAGACTGGATACTGGTGCTTCCCTACCTGTCTTAGTACTGGGAGCTTTAATAGCTATTGTACTGCACATTTTCCTACCTATGTGAGGGTATCTACCAATTGGGGGTCGAAGGGGATAGACAATCTCCCTACCTATCAATCTGGCGGATTCCCTACCTATATGCCTGAACTATCCTCTACCTACCTACTGGGGGTCATATACTAAATTGGGGGGGAGGGGTAAGGTGCAAAAACCACCTTTGCCTGTGTAGACAAAAATCCTTGCACCAGCCCTGTCTGATGCAACTCTAAAAAATGAGCACCAACTGACAAAGCAAATGAGCTTGCGTTCCCTCGTGTATGCAACCAGTGATCATCCAAAAAGATGAGCCAGCCTATTATTGAGAGGGGGTTCCTAATGCAGTGATCATTCAGTATATCTTACCAGTCACTTTTTTTTTAGTGGGTGGAATCCACTAAAAAGGGGAGAAGGCGCTCTCATGTGCAGGAATCCAAGCAAGGGATGGGGGGAAGAGGAAGACAACCAAAGCTAGTTGTGTAACAATGTGAAGCGCATATCAGACAAGTTCCATCTGCAGTCGTCCTGTCAGATTCGGTATTTAGCAAAGAGAACTTCATAAAGAGACAGGATCTCTTGGTGCTGATCGAAACAAGAGGAGCAGGACAACAGAGCCCTCAGGTGAGTATCTTTATTGTTCCAGCATGCAACGCGTTTCGCTGCGCATGCGCAGCAAAACGCGTTGCATGCTGGAACAATAAAGATACTCACCTGAAGGCTTTGTTGTCCTGCTCCTCTTGTACCGATCAGCGCCGGGAGATCCTGTCTCTTTCTGAAGTCCTCATGTCAAAGAGAAAAATCCCTGTGTGCCTCACTGCTCAGTACCTACAGGAGCAGGGAGTCTGTCTGTGACAGTTGTCTCTACTCCTGTAGAGGTCTGAATCGGAATTGAGTTTGACAGATTTCGGGATGTTCCCTTATCTCTAACTATAACCAGCCAGGAGAAAATGAGATACATATGAAGTATATAGGTGCCAGGAGTTTATCAAGAAAGTCCTGTCCCCACCCTCTGTAATCTGCTTTATTGTCTCTGCTGCTAGAGACAGACGTTACTTGACAACTGGACAGCATGTTAAAAGGAAATTTTGAATCGATGTTTCACCCTAAAAATTGTAGGAAAATAGAGTGATTTGGACAGTGGTCTTATTAGTTATACTAGAAACAACAAGGACTATTTAAGTATTACCTGGTTTCTCGACCTCTGCAGAAAATGATACGCATTTGTCATCTTTTTGTAGGCATTTCAATTTATTGTTCGCTTTACATTCCTCCAAAGTGTTAAACTTAATACAGCTTGGACATACACCTCCATGGGGCTTCTCATCTTCCGGCACTAAATAATAAGAACAAAAAAACTAAAATTACAGATGTAAACTACACAAACTAAACACGAGATTTGGCTTTAATTTCATTAGCACTCATGTACCTATCAAGTGGTCATGTATGTGGCATTCTAGAATAAAACTTGTTTTAAATACTTTGCTGGAGTGGTATGAAAATAGAATAAATAAATAGAATAAATAGAATAAATAAAAAAAATTAAAAAAATGATAAGACTACTTTACCCTGGTCCCCCACAGCTTCCATTCCAGTGACTGCTGGTCCCCTGCTGGATGTCGATTTTCCCTGCTTCTCAATTGAGAAGGACCTTCCCATTCAGCCAATCACTGGCCACAGTGGTGTCCCATCTTAGCCATAAATTAGCTGAAAAGGCATTTCCTGCTAAGACAACTTGTCTTGGAGGCAAGGAAAAGCGATGGACAGCGGAGGACCGGAAGTCACTAGAATGGGAGCTGCAGGGGAAAAGGGTAAGTAAGTATCATATGTTTTGCATACTTTCATTTACTAAAACTTTCAATATCTGATACTGATCTATAATATTCATTGTATTATTCTCTTAAAAGACCAATTGTCATCAAATAAATTGTAAAATACAAATGTAGTCACGGTTGTCTTGAATGTGTTAACCCGACCAAGCAATATGCTATGTTGGGATATGCTAATGGCCCAGGGAACAAGATCAGGCCAGTTCCTAACTTATAACTTATCTTTTAGGAGTGCACCAGGGGTCCGGAGGACGCTGGCTACATCTAGTATGAACCTCTTCTTTATTCTCCTCATTCTTTGGTACTTACTTTCATAGAATTGGTCATTGCAGAGGTCTGTATCACAGCACTGTAGGTTAGTCATTAGATATAAGCTATCGTTCGTCATTGAATAAAGTTTCTTGTCACATGGCAAGTCACCAGAGCAACCCTTGTATATGGAGTGATAGCTTTCCACTGCAAAGAAATTAGGTGTGTATTATTTTAACGGGCGCTGTACATCTTGGCAAAACATTAACCTTCCTAATATACTTCATAAGAAAATGTTATTTCCTTTTTTTGCAAAAATCATGGCCTTTACAAAAAAAAAAAAAAAAAACTAGAGGTCCTCATACCATCCAAAACATAAACCTGTCCAGCTGCAACATCATCTTTGTTCAAACTGAAGCACAGGCTGGAAACAGAGCAGCCTGCAGTGGTTGAATGAAGAGACACAGCACAGCAGACTCAGGGAGGAAGTAAATGCATGGTGGGTGAGGGCTGGCTCAGTGCTTGTCTCAGACATGCCCCTTCCTGAGCAGAGGATGTCAGAGTGAGTGAGCAGTAGAACAAAGGAATTTGTGAGCCAAATACAGAAGCTAAACACGACAAAAGACATGTAAAGCATCTACATGACCAGTGAGTAACACAGATAAACATGTTTTTCTTTGTTATGACAGGTACACTTTCATTAATAAAAAAAAATATATTTTAAATTCTTGGTTTCTTAATTTCAACACCAAAAATAACCAGGGTACGGCCCAATACTTATCGGCACCCCTACAGCTAACAAGTTAACTAAGAAGTGTCACTAGGACATGCTGCCACCTAGAAAGGAACATAATAAACAGAACAAAAGGATGATTTAGCGCCTATTTAGATGTATATTAAAGGGGTACTCCGGTGGGAATTATTATAATGATTTTTTCAAATCAACTGGTGCCAGAAAGTTATACAAATTTGTAAATTACTTCTATTTAATGATCTTAATCCTTCCAGTACTTATCAGCTGTATGCTCCAGAGGTTGTGTAGTTCTGTGGTGTCCTGGTACCGTATTGCATACCGTACCTAGTGTAGTGGTCCCAAAAGTCAGAGTAACTTCGCTCAGGTAGGGTCCCCTAGGTAGGACAGCCCCTAGTCGCCTCTCCTCCCCTCTAATTCTACAATGTTGATATATGTACATATTTAATAACGTATATTTAATATAATGTATAGTACTTACCTTGTTTAGCGTCGCAGGACCTTCGGTCATGTGACCATGTTAATATCCTCTATGGTATGTTGGAGGACCTTTGGAGGTCCTTGGGTCACATGTTACCCAATATCCTTTGTAATGGTGATTGACACAAGTATGGACCAATTAGCACTAGTCCAGCCCCTGCCCATATAAGGGAGCTGTAGCCAGTTATCGCTCTCTTGGGTTGCTGCTCTCGTGGATGCCGGACTAGCAGGACGGATCTGTGCAACTTGCAAAGACAAGCTAGGACTGAAAAACCTACCGGCCTCAGCGGAACTAAAACCGTGAGTTCTAAACTACCCCTGCTAAAGCTAGCGTGACTACTGGACCGCAACTAATCCCCTAAATTCAGTGGAACAGCGCATAATACCTAAAGACTCTAAATTACTAAAGTCCCAACCTTTGTCAATCTCCAAAGAAAGCTTGCATGTATAGCAACTGTTCCGTTTATGAAGCTTGCATAAAATCTTCAGTAAAAGTTACAACTGTTTCAGCAAACTCTACGGTTGTGGACATTTCATTATTATCTACCTCCCTATCGCTCTTGGGAAGGGTGGCGGAAGGACAAGCATTTCTGAGGAGCCATCACCCTGGTGTCACGAATAGCAAGGGTTAACAAGCACCCTTTAGTCACCGCACAGCTACACTCCCCATACCCTACTCCCCAGGCTATCACAGTTCTTTCCAGCCTGACAACAATCCTCTCTGGTGACACCTGTGTCATTGTCAGGAACTGTCCAGAGCAGAAGAGGTTCGGTATGGGGATTTCCTCTGCTCTGGACAGTTCCTGACATGGACAGAGGTGTCAGCAGAGAGCACTGTGGTCAGACTGGAAAGAATCACACAACTTCTTCTGGAGCATACAGCAGCTGAGAAATACTAGAAGGATTAAGATTTTTATATAGAAGTTATTTACAAATCTTTTTATACTTTCTGGACCAGTTGATTTGAAAACATTTGTTTTCTACCGGAGTACCCCATTAAAGGGCAAAAATGAAGAAATATAAGAAGAAGCAGACTGATACTCACTATTTTTATATTCCTCTGAAATTGTCATACATCGGTCTCCTTCTGGACATTCTTGTTCTTTTTGCTCACAGGTATCTGAGTTCTTTTCTTTACAGTGGTAACATTTGAGAGCAGCAGCTGAGAAGAAAATATATGTAATAATTAACATACAGATAAATTGACCTTTTCCTTGAATTTAGTTAAAGATAACCTGTCATCAAACCATATTTTCGAAACTAACTCAAATTATATTCCGTAACTACTCCTAACACCACTCCTGCCCTTAAAAAAAAATTCTGTACCTTTCCCCTTGCTCACATTGTGCGAGTTCCCGGCAGGAGAAAGTGGGCGTTCCCCAGCAGGCGCGACATTACTGTGCTCCGCCATGCACCACACGCACTTCCTGAGTTTGGTCTCCTGCCAGGCCGAGGGGAGACCAAACTAACTATATGACTTGCGGCAGAGAACAGAACAGAGCCACCTTGTGTCTGTTTTTTCAATCACATTAAAATCATAAAAAGGTTGAGAATTTCAACAGCGAGTAAATAGCAAAGTGTCTTATACAGTGATCCCTCAACTTACAATGGTCTCAACATACAATAGTTTCAATATACAATGGTCTTTTCTGGACCATAGTAAGTTGAAACCAGACTCAACATACAATGCTACAGACAGTCCAGATCTGGGAAACGTGTCAATGGCTGGAAGAAACGACCAATCAGAAAGGGCATTCACTGGTAAAACTCCTGTATTCCTGAAGTGTATGCACTGACTGATGTCTGGTAGCGCCCCCTACAGTACAGGGAGGTATTACATGTTCTGTACTCTTTACCTGTATTACTGAAGTGTATGCACTGACTGGTGTCTGGTAGCGCCCCCTACAGTACAGGGAGGTATTACATGTTCTGTACTCTTTACCTGTATTACTGAAGTGTATACACTGACTGGTGTCTGGTAGCGCCCCCTACAGTACAAGGAGGTATTACATGTTCTGTACTCTTTACCTGTATTACTGAAGTGTATGCACTGACTGGTGTCTGGTAGCGCCCCCTACAGTACAGAGAGGTATTACATGTTCTGTTCTCTTTACCTGTATTACTGAAGTGTATGCACTGACTGGTGTCTGGTAGCGCCCCCTACAGTACAGGGAGGTATTACATGTTCTGTACTCTTTACCTGTACCAGGGTTAGCTGCTCCTTTGGACACCAGGTGAGGGCGGCTCCATTTTACTTTTTTAGGACATTGTGTTCTGTACAGGACCCTGAAGAAGATCCTGTCCTCTACATAGACCAGTGTTTTCCAAGCAGGGTGCCCCCAGCTGTTGCAAAACTACAACTCCCATCATGCCCGGACAGCCTTTGGCTGTCCGGGCATGCTGGGAGTTGTAGTTTTGCAACAGCTGGAGGCTCCCTGCTTGGGAAACACTGACATAGACAGTGATTACAGCTCCCAGCAGATCTTTCTTACTTTTATATGGAAGGATTTGCTTTATCTATATTGGTTATCTACTTATTTTTATTAAATTTTTCATTTTTTCCTATTTTTGGATGACATTTTGGTGCCTTCAGAACCAATTACCAGGTATCCATAGAGTTCTGGTCTCAACATACAATGGTCTCAACATACAATGGTCGTCCTGGAACTGATTAATATTGTAACTTGAGGGACCACTGTAATTATATAAGGAACAATATATTAAAGTTTCGTTTGGTGACAGGTTCTCTTTAAGGATTACAATTTCTCATGATACATTCACATCCCAACAACTAGGTTGGAAGGTCATATGTTTCAGTACAAGGGTAACATAGTAACATAGTTTGTAAGGTTCTAAAAATACAAGAGTCCATCGAATTTAACATAAAACCCTACTGTGTTGATCCAGAGGAAGGGGAAAAAAAACACGAGGCTGATTCCAATTGCCAAATGACAGAGGAAAAATTCCTTCCCGGCCCCAATATGGCATCAGAATAAATCTCTGGATCAATGCTCTGTCCCCATAAATCTAGTAGTCAATCATAACCTGTAATATTATATTTTTCCCAAAAAAACATCCAGGCCCCTTGGACTTGTTTATTGAGTCAGACATCACAACATCATGGGGCAGAGAGTTCCATAGTCTCACTGCTCTTACAGTAAAGAATCTCTGCCTGTGATGATGGTGAAACCTTCTTTCCTCTAGACGTAGAAGATGTTCCCTTGTCATGGTTACTGGTCGAGGTGAAAGAAGATCACTAGTACTGTACTGTCCTTCACAAGTCTTCTTTACTATAAGAGCTGTGAATTTATGGAACAGTCTACCTCAGGAACTGGTCACAGCAGGAACAGTTGTGGGCTTTAATCTGTTAAGGACCAAGGGAGTACCTGTACGCCCTGAGTCCGTTCCCTTTCTATAACGCCAGGCCACATAGTGGGTCGGGCCTGGCATCTAACAACGGACGGGACCCGGCGCTGCGCGCTATTAACCCTTTAGACGCGACATTCAAAGTTGATCGCCGCGTCTAAAGTGAAAGTGAACTAATGCCTGTTAGCTCAGGGGGCTGTTTGGGACCGCCGCGGGGAAATCGCAGCATCCCAAACAGCTGTAGGACACGAGGAGGGTCCCCTTACCTGCCTCCTGGTGTCGTATCATTATTTAAACCACACAGTCAATGGCGTACGCGCAAAAAAATTCCAAAGTCCAAAATAGTGTATTTTTGGTCACTTGTTATACCATGAAAAAATGAATAAAAAGCGATCAAAAAAGTCTGATCAATACAAAAATGGTACCGCTAAAAACTTCAGATCCCGGCGCAAAAAAATGAGCCCTGATACCGCCCCGTACGCGGAAAAATAAAAAAGTTATAGGGGTCAGAAGATGACAATTTTAAACATATAAGTACGACAAAATCAAGCCTATAAAAGTAGGGTATCATTTTAATCGTATGGACCTACAGAATAAAGAGAAGGTGTCATTTTTACCGAAAAATTTTCTGCGTAGAGGCGGAAGCGCCCAAAATTTACAAAATTGTGTTTTTTTTTCTTCAATTTTGGCGCACAGTGATATTTTTTTTCCGTTTTGTCGTAGATTTTTGGGTAAAATGACTGATCTCATTACAAAGTAGAATTGGTGGCGCAAAAAATAAGCCATCATATGGATTTTTAGGTGCAAAATTGAAAGAGTTATGATTTTTTAAAGGTAAGGAGGAAAAAATGAAAGTGCAAAAACGGAAAAACATCTGGTTAAATCAATGTTAGATACATTGTTAAGAAGATAACATTAAAGGGGTACTCCACTGCCCCAGCAGAACATTTTGTCTGAATGCCGGGTGCACTCAGCGAGGGTCGTGATGTGAGTAATAACCATCTCATTGCTCTGCTGGAGCTCTGGATAAGACCGGATCGTGACATTATTCATAAATAAGACTCTTTTTACACTCACTGGTTAAACATGTAAGTAACCAGACTAAATGTATTCAAATGACATTACAATTCATAAAACCAATGTAGTTACAATGTACAATTATTGCACTTTTTTGTCATCATAAACCGATTTTTGCAATAAACTCTCAGCATAATATCATCGATTCCAGTATAATTATAAGTTCTTATGTATAAACCATGGGTCCCATATTAAAGGGGTATTCCAGGAAAAAACTTTTTTTTATATATATCAACTGGCTCCAGAAAGTTAAACAGATTTGTAAATTACTTCTATTAAAAAAATCTTCATCCTTTCAGTACTTATGAGCTTCTGAAGTTGAGTTGTTCTTTTCTGTCTAAGTGCTCTCTGATGACACGTGTCTCGGGAACTGCCCAGTTTAGAAGCAAATCCCCATAGCAAACCTCTTCTACTTTGAGCAGTTTCCGAGACAAGCAGAGATGTCAGCAGAGAGCACTGTTGCCAGACAGAAAAGAACTCAACTTCAGCAGTTGATAATTATAGAAAGGATTAAGATTTTTTTCATAGAAGTAATTTACAAATCTGTTTAACTTTCTGGAGCCAGTTGATATAAAAAATACGTTTTTTCCTGGAATACCCCTTTAACCCCTTAAGGACGCAGGACGTAAATGTACGTCCTGGTGTGGTGGTACTTAACGCACCAGGACGTACATTTACGTCCTGTGCATAACCGCGGGCATCGGAGCGATGCCCGTGTCATGCGCGGCTGATCCCGGCTGCTGATCACAGCCAGGGACCCGCCGGCAATGGCCGACGCCCGCGATCTCGCGGGCGTCCGCCATTAACCCCTCAGGTGCCGGGATCAATACAGATCCTGGCATCTGTGGCAGTGCGTTGCTGCGGGGATCCGATCATTCAGAACGCCGCACGGAGGTCCCCTCTCCTTCCTCCGTCCGGCTCCCGGCGTCTCCTGCTCTGGTCTGAGATCGAGCAGACCAGAGCAGAAGATCGCCGATAACACTGATCTGTTCTATGTCCTATACATAGAACAGATCAGTATTAGCAATCATGGTATTGCTATGAATAGTCCACTATGGGGACTATTCAAGTGTAAAAAAAAATGTAAAAAAATGTCAAAGTAAAAGTAAAAAAAAAGTGAAAAATCCCCTCCCCCAATAAAAAAGTAAAACGTCCGTTTTTTCCTATTTTACGCCCAAAAAGCGTAAAAAATAAATTTTATAGACATATTTGGTATCACCGCGTGCGTAAATGTCCGAACTATTAAAATAAAATGTTAATGATCCCGTACGGTGAACGGCGTGAACGAAAAAAAAAGTCAAAAATTGCTACTTTTTAATACATTTTATTTAAAAAAAATTATAAAAAAAGTTTTAAAAGTTTTTTAGATGCAAATGTGATATAAAAAAAAGTACAGATCATGGCGCAAAAAATGAGCCCCCATACCGCCGCTTATACGGAAAAATAAAAAAGTTAGAGGTCATCAAAATAAAGGGATTATAAACGTACTAATTTGGTTAAAAAGTTTGTGATTTTTTTTAAGCCCAACAATAATATAAAAGTATGTAATAATGGGTATCATTTTAATCGTATTGACCCTCAGAATAAAGAACACACGTCATTTTTACCATAAATTGTACGGCGTGAAAACAAAACCTTCCAAAATTAGCAAAATTGCGTTTTTCGTTTTAATTTCCCCACAAAAATAGTGTTTTTTGGTTGTGCCATACATTTTATGATATAATGAGTGATGTCATTACAAAGGACAACTGGTCGCGCAAAAAACAAGCCCTCATACTAGTCTGTGGATGAAAATATAAAAGAGTTATGATTTTTAGAAGGCGAGGAGGAAAAAACGAAAAGGTAAAAATTAAATTGTCTGAGTCCTTAAGGCCAAAATGGGCTGAGTCCTTAAGGGGTTAAAGCTTACATACATACAAACATACATACATACAGTACCAATGGGAAGTAAGAAGGGGAGAAGGAAGATGTTCAATATAACAGGTTTCATGGTTGTTGTGGCTGAAGGATCTTCTGAGACTTCTCTATGGAGGAGCCTTATACTGGAGACGAGTTATATATATAGGAGAAGACGGAGCATTAGATTCAGTGTTTTTTGTTGACCAAGGAGATGTGAACCCAACTAGTAATATTCATCTATCTGGATTTGTTTATGCTAAATAAAACAATGAAGTTTTCTCCATCTTCCAAGGTAATTACATTTTCAAATAATCTCCCAATATTTGATCAACCTTGAAGGCTAAACAATGGAAAAGTAAATCATATGATAGAAGTGATTAGAGATGAGCGAATTTACAGTAAATTCGATTCGTCACGAACTTCTCGGCTCGGCAGTTGATGCCTTATCCTGCATAAATTAGTTCAGCTTTCCGGTGCTCCGGTGGGCTGGAAAAGGTGGATACATTCCTAGGAAAGGGTCTCCTAGGACTGTATCCACCTTTTCCAGCCAACGGGAGCACCTGAAAGCTGAACTAATTTATGCAGGATAAGCCTTCAACTGCCGAGCCGAGAAGTTCGTGACGAATCGAATTTACTGTAAATTCGCTCATCTCTAGAAGTGATGACTTGTTTCCAACCATTCATGATTTGCTTTTTGGTAAAATATCAAAAGTTAAAGGGGGTTATCCAGGAAAAAAAACTTTTTTTATATATATCAACTGGCTCCAGGAAGTAACAAGTGAGACCCTGGCAGCCGGTGCGGGAGTGTGTGCAGGACACTGCAGACGTCTCAGGTGTGACAGCTGTTTCATGCGCGGGGGAAACAGCTGTCATCCCTGAGACGTCTGCAGCGTCCTGCACACACTCCCGTACTGACTGCCAGGGTCTCGCTTGTTACGACACTGCAACAAATAAAAAAATAAGTTTTTCTGCTACCGAAAGTGGTGTGTGAATCTAGGGCTGGGCGGTATACCGGTTCATACCGAATACCGAAATTTTTTTGCTGCACGATATGAATTTTAACCCATACCGCAATACCGGTTTGGCCCCTCCCCCTCGGGAATGAATTGTCAGCCCAGCGCTGCGCTGTCCCCACATCGGGGAACTAATCATATGTGTCCCGCGAGCGCTGTTCCTTCTGGTCCTCCTGTTTGTTGTGGCTCCGGTGCTGACACTATATACCAGTGGTCTTCCACCTCCAGATGTTGCAAAACTACCGGTTTGGCCCCTCCCCCTCGGGAATGAATTGTCAGCCCAGCGTTGTGCTGTCCCCACATCAGGCTACTCACATATGTCACCCGCAAGCGCTGCCCTCCTGGTCCTCCTGTTTGTCGCGGCCACCGGCGCTGACACTCTATACCAGTGGTCTTCAACCTCCAGATGTTGCAGAACAACAACTCCCAACATGCCCGGACAGCCAACGGCTGTCCGGGCATGCTGGGAGTTGTAGTTTTGCAACATCTGGAGGCCCACAGGTTAAAGACCACTGCTCTATACTGTATCCCTATGCCCGGGCTGCAAAAGGTAAACAAAATAAACTTTTACTCGCCTTCCCCGTCGGTCCGGACCAGCTTCCCAGTGAATGGATCGTCAGAAAGCCATCAGCCTATCACTGGCCGCAGCGATGTTCCGCCTCAGCCGGTGATAGGTTGAGCGCACTGTCATGTAAGAAGCCGGCTTCTTACATGAGAGTGGGCTCAGCCTATCACCGGCTGACACGTGAACATCGCTGCGCGCTCTCCGACATTCACGTCCCCAGGAAGAGTGTAAGGCCGACGTAGGAACATGCGTTAAAGTTTATTTTGTTTACCTTTTGCAGCCCGGGCATAGGGATACAGCTATAGAGTGTCAGCGCCGGCGGCCGCAACAGGACGGGAGGACGAGAAGGGCAGCGCTGGCGAGTGACATGTGAGTAGTACCCCGATGGGGACAGCGCAGCGCTGGGCTGATAATAAAAAAAAATTCTTGGGGGGGGGGAATACCATTATATACTGTGGAACCGCCATAAGTTACAAAAATACCGCGATACACATATTTGGCCATACCGCCCAGCCCTAGGTGAATCTGTTCTTTTCTTGGAAGTCGTTTACATTGTGTTCTGTGCACCACAAGATAGCACCACCATAAGTAGCTTAGCCACTACGGTGTTCTAGTGGTCCACACCACGGCCTTGAAGTATTGAGCATAATTACAACCAGCGGTGCTCAGTATTGCTGTACCTGCTCTATATCTATTATAATTATTATTATTATTTTATGTCTTCCTCAAAATGTTTATGATTTAACAGAAACAGAATACAAAATGGCCCCAAATCTAGGTTTTTTAATCTCATAAGGGGGGATTCCCCAGGGGGCGGAAATCAGATCAAGGGTATGTTGAGTTAGTATCAATAAGTCGTGCAGGGAGGACTGTGTGTCCAAGGCACGAGAAGCTGCAAATATTTCTATAATAAACAAACAAACTGGAAGTTGCAACGTTTCGAACCGTGTTCTTTCCCTGCAAAGACCCAATTCCTCACATCCACGAAAGCAGGGTCAGTTTTTTTTCCAATTCTTAAAGGGGTACTCCGCTGCTCGGCGTTTGGAACAAACTGTTCCGAACACTGGAGCCGAAGCCGGGAGCTTGTGGCGTCATAGCCCCGCCCCCTCATGATGTCACGTCCCGCCCCCTCAATGCAAGTCTATGGGAGGGGGCGTGACAGCCGTCACGCCCCCTCCCATAGACTTGCATTGAGGGGGCAGGGCGTGATGTCATGAGGGTGGGCCGGGGCTATGACGTCACGAGCTCCGGGCGCCGGTTCCAGCTTTCGGAACAGTTTGTTCCAAACGCTGAGCAGCGGAGTACCCCTTTTACGGTCGACTGCTGTTCTAAATCTGGAGTATAGTTATTAAATCCCTGTATGTCTTCTAGAATCTTAATTATTTCCCTTACCTTACATGACAGAAGCATTGCAGGGGGGGGGGGGGGGGGTTATAGAGCAGCCTGCAGTAATTGGATGAAGGGACACAGCACATCCCAGCAGACTCAGGGAGGCAGCGAATACATGGTGAGTGAGGGCGGGCTCCGTGCTTGCCTCAGACACACCCCTTCCTGAGCAGTGGATATCAGAATGAGTGAGCAGCAGAACACAGAGGGATTTGTGAGCCAAATACAGAAGCTAGACACATGAAAAAAGACATATAAAACATCTGCATGACCCAGTGAGTAACATATAGAAGTATCATTTTTTTCTGTAATATGACAGGGACACTCAAATGTAACAGGTTGCTTTTTTTCATGTGGCCCAAAATCTTGAAAGATTTTGTACTCTACAATAGTGTCAATAGGGAGCATAACGTTTCAGTATGTTATCTGTTGACCAAAGAGATTACGAGCCCAACAAGCAATGGTCATGTTTTTGTATTGATTTTCTGAGTCAAATAAATTTTTGGTGTTTGATCAGCCTTGGAGGCGAAACTGTACTCCGCAATGTAAACTATAGTGTTGAGCGGCATAGGCCATATTCGAATTCGCGAATATATGGACGAATATTCGTCATATTCGCGAATATTCGCATATTCGTAATAGTCTCGTTTTATTTTCGCATATGCGAATATTCGCGCATGCGAAAATTAACATATACGAAAATCTGTATATAAAAAACATTAACATATGCGAAAATTCGCACACCCGTCTCACACTGTAGTATTAGAGCCTTCTTACACCACATAAGCTGGAAGCAGAGAGGGATGATCACTGTGATGTGTACTGTGAAAAAAAAAAAAAAAAAAAACACGAATATTCGTAATTACGAATATATAGCGCTATATTCACGAATATTTGCGAATTCGCGAATATGCGATATTCGCGAATAAAATTTGAATTGCGAATATTCGCGAGCAACACTAGTAAACTATGTGATAGAAGTGATAACCTGCTAACTACACAATAGATATGATGTGATTCTCGGCAAGATGTGTTTGGATCAAACGTTAATGCATTATTACATTTTTTATGTCTTTCTCAAAATATTTCTGATTTTTCAGAAAATAAATTACACAATGGCCCTCATTTACTATGGCAAACCCGACATGTTTTGTCGGGTTGTGCGCCAGATTCCGTCGCATTGCACCAGAAATTCTGCCTGTGCCAGAATTTGCGTCAGAATTGAAAAAACCCCGACTAAGTCTCCATTTTGCTAAGAAAATACTAAAAAAAAAGGGCGTGGCCGCTGGGAAAAGGGGCGTGTTCCCGACATTTTCACAAAAACCCAACATATTTACTAAGTTTTCCACATAAATTGTGGTGGATTTGAGTTGAGGAAAACCAGACAGATCGGAACATGTGTAAAAAAAGCAAAGTGTAGGGAAAAGTGGAAAATGTAGGGAAACCTTAGTAAATACCGTGGGAAATAAATTGTAGGGAATTAAAACCCACAAAGAAAACTACACAACTCTCTTAGTAAATCAGGGCCAATGTGTGTAATGTATGTAATTTGTGAGTATATAGATATTTAAAGGGGTACTCCACCTCTAGACATACTGTTTAGAATGCGGGGTACTTTAACATATGTGTATATGCATTAACATTAAATGGGCACTGTCAGATACAAACACTTTTGATATGTTGTGAAGCATGTATAACCAACAGGTTTTGCAATCGCTTTCATTAGAAAATTTTCAGTATTTCATACAGAAAAAGCCAGTCACACAATTGCCCCCCCCCCCCCCCCGTTTGCTTGGACACATACTAGTCCTGCTGTGTCCATGAGTCATCACCTATGTCATGGACACACTTCCTTGATTGACAGCTGTGAGCGCAAGGGCTGGAGGAAAAATCCTCCCACTGTCATCTTGTGTCCCGCTACTGTCAGTGAGGACAAGCTGGGAGTTGTAGTTTTTCTAATGCTAGGGGAGATGTGAGCAGACAGCATACTGAGGGAGGGGGCGGAGACCTGCACAGTGAGGCCACGCCCCCTCCCTTAATTCAGCTTAATTAAAAGTGTAATAAAAAAATAAATAAAGGTACTAGACCATATAGATGTATATGGTCAGTGATATACCATTTAAAAAAAAAAAATTTTTGTTGGATCTGACAGGTACACTTTAAGGAGGTAAATTTCAGGGGCGATGGGGATGATGGTGCCAGATTATGAAATTTTACGTATTATTGGACAAGGATTTTTTTTTTTATGAAGACTGAGAAGCTCCAGGTGGAGTTCTGAGGATATAAAGTGTCCCTCAAAAGTTTCAATTGGTCAGGGAGGGTCTGGGTATCAGATTTGCTGGACTATAAAAAGTCTTAAAGGGGTACTCCACCCCTAGACATCTTATCCCCTATCCAAAGTATAGGGGATAACATGTCAGATCGTGGGGATCCCGCCGCTGGGGACCCCCGGGATCTCAGCTGCAGCACCCACTTCAGCGACTTCGGGCAACGCTGGAGGCTTCGGATCCTGACCTCACATGCGAAAGAGCGCAACGTCACGACTCCGCCCCGTGTAACGTCACGCCCCGCCCCTCAATGCAAGTCCATGGCAGGGGGCGTGACGGCCATCACACCCCCTCCCATAGGCTTCCATCGAGGGGACGGAGCCGTGACGTCACAACACTCCGGCCCCGTGATCGACAGTAATCAGACCTGGAGCAAAAACGCTCCGGAGACTGATTTTACCGGGGTGCGGGGTGCAAGGTCACCGGGGTCCCCAGCGGCGGGACCCCCGCGATCAGGCATCTTATGCCCTATCCTTTGGATAGGGGATAAGACGTCTAAGCGCCAGAGTACCCCTTTAATTGCAGCCTGGAAACCGGTGCAACAGCTGTTAAATAGTTAAATTCTATTGAATGTTCAGAATAGAATAGACACAAATATTTGATCTTCTGTGGATGACTGTGGTTGGGATGTCTGGCAGCAGCAGCAGTTGGAGTTATTTCTCCCGTACACACTGTGCAGCATAAGATCCTCTCAGCTGATGACTTGGCAATACAAATGTATTCCTCCCTCCCCCGAGACACCCTCTGGTCCTGCGGGTATTACAGGTGACTTAAGTCATCAGTGTGTATGTTGTCATATTGTTGTTAAAGCTACAAAGATATGGAATGTGTGAGCGGATAAGAACCATTTTGCCCATCTAGTCTGTTAATATTCTGAATACTAAGGCCAGTCCCTGGGCCAATCTTACATGAAGGATAGCCTTTTAGCCAAACATTCTGTGGTATAGCGGGGTGCAATGTAGGGCAGATGTTGTAACCCTGGGGGCAGATGTTATTAACCCCTTCTTGTCGTGACGCCAGGGTGAGGTTTAGCCTTAACCACCTGAAGGTAATACCGCTCGTCCTGGGCTAGGCACGGGGGCAATGAAGACACCGATGCCAAGTTACGGACAATGGTAGCTTTACTGAGGGTAGACAGGTGATATAGTCTATGGTGTACAGTCAATATCTGAAGGAGGTGACCAGTGACACAGAGACCTCACAGGCTGGCTGGGACTTGCAGTATGTAGAGACACTTTAGTGCAGGCCACGGTGACTATATAGAAGACTTGACTGACTTGACAATTGACATGAAGATGACTTTGATCTTACTTGACCTGACTTTGTGGCTGCAGACTTTAGGCTTGAGGCCTCCAATGCTCTGGACACTCTGAGATGACTGCACTGGACCTCAGCAGGAAGAGCAATGATATAAGAAAGAGATTGCAGCCCCTCCCCTGGTTTTATAGGGGAGCTTAGCAAGGATCCCATAGGTCACTTGGGTGGTCACCTGGTCACTAGTGCATCCTGGGTAACAAGCACATGGTATAATATTTAAAGCAACAGTACACTAGTAATACAAACATATATACAATAGGGGTTACACTGTAAGGGGGAGCCCTGGGGAGATGGAGGGACTCTGCTTGAAAAGGCAGGAGAAATGTACGGGGACACACCATCCTGTACTGGGCCACCGCATTTCTATTTTCTGCCCTTGGGTTTTTATGCTCCAGGTGCATTATCTTGTACTTATCCACTGAGATCTCACCTAAAAACTCCAGCTGGCAGCATCCACTTATAGCCTTCAGTCCAAAAATGTATCTATTTCCTACCCCTCCTAGGTCTGGGGTGTTCTTGAAGCAGAATGGGCAAAGAAAATATCTCTTCCCACCCTGGTAGTATTCAGCTGCTGCTGCTTGCTCAGCTCATGCTTTTCACTGACCATTTAGTAAGTCTGAGGCATACAGCCAAGCTGGGCCCACGGCTGTATACTTAAGTCAGCAATGATAATACCCTATATACTCGAGTATAAGCCGAGTTTTTCAGCACAATTTTTCGTGCTGAAAATGCCCCCCTCGACTTATATTGGAGTGGAAAAAATATATACCGTTGGGGGGAGGGGGATTTGGCCGGGCCATCCAACTTCGCTGCAGGGACCATCCGACTAGTGACGCTGCATTGAGGCCACGGCACAGGGACGTCCTAGCGTGGCGGCGTCAATGCAGCGTCACTAGTCTGGGGCCACCCCGGAGCAGAGAAGAGGGCCTCCCGGTCAAGATGGACGGCCCAGACTGGCTCACCCTCCCCACCGGAATGCAGACGGTCCCTGCAGCTACTAAGCAACAGGACCGAGAGAACTGGGGAGGTGAGTAGACAACGAGGGGGGCCTATATGATGATGGAGGGGGTGGTCTGGATGATGGCAGGGGGGATATAGACTGGGGTGATGATGAAAGGGGGGGATTTGACAGGGGGTGATGATGACGGGGGGATGATGCATTTTCCCCCCTAGGCTTATGCTCGAGTCAATACGTTTTCCCAGGGTTTGAGGGTGAAAGTTGGGGCCTCGGCTTATATTCGGATCGGCTAATACTCGGGTATATACGGTAAATCTCTACATTGCTCCATTACAGAAATCATTACTCATGGGGGTGTATGTCCCATATTACCAGACCCTACATCTATTTTCAAAGCCCGCCAAATTTCCTTTAAACTCCTCGAGTAGGAACCATTGGTTCCCCATGAATAAATATATTGGGGAAAATTTATCATAACTTTTGCAGAGGAAAACATGAAAAGTTGCTCATAGCAACCAATCAGATTGCTTCTTTTATTTTTCAGAGGCCTTTATAAAAATGAATAAAGCAATCTAATTTAAACACAGTGGCTTTTTTCGGGTGTGCCAAAATTGATCTCTTTTTGAGAGTAGCAACAGGATTGGTGATGGTGTCTCATAATAGTCAAAAACCTGACGAAAGTGAGAAAGACAATTTTTTTAATTTTAAAAATGTTTAAATAAATTAGGCAAAATTCTCCTTTTGGCAGTTGAAACAGGATCCTCTACACAGTAATGAAGCGTTTATTTATTATTATTTTTTTTTCAAACAAAATAGATTTTTTACATTTTTTTCAAAAGAGTTTTTTTTTTTTTTTTTATTTTTTTTTTTAAATATTAAATATTTGAAAGCAGGATGGTGGCTCAGTGGTTAGCACTATTGCCTTGTTGTGGGGTACTAGGTTACAAATAAAGAATTTTTAAATAATTATATAAAATTCTCCATTGCTGCACACCAACAACTGCATGGGTTGGCCAATCCTCTCTGCCATGCAAGAACTAGTGATAAAGGACAACTGTAGTGGAACACCTTTATATATTCCCATGCCCGGGCCTCAAAAATAAACAAAATAAACGTATACATACCTTCCTACGAGCCCCCGTTGGTCCAGGCAGTGCTAACCTCATTCCACTTCCTGGGGACGGGGACGCCGCAGAGCCGTCGGTGTATCACCAGCTGGTGATAGGCTGAGCCCACTGTCATGTAAGAAGTTTTTGGGTGCCAAAAATAAAAAAAGGATGCAGTAGGGATGGGGAAAAAATGTATTTAAAGAAATTTATATTTTTTAGAACAAAGTTTTAATAAATTTTTAATAAAATGTGTGTGTTTCACTTTTTTTTCTCAAATTTTTTTTTTTTTTACATTTTTTAGGTAATACTACTACTCCCAGCATGGAACAGACTGTTCCATGATGGGAGTAGTAGTACCTGTACTAATAGACATATCACCCGATGCGATCGTCCATAATATAGCAGAGATGTGGAGCGGCTCTATACAGCGCTCACATCTCTGCACTATACTCCGGCAAGTGATGTGAATAGAACATCAATCATTTATATTTTCCTGCCCAGAGTGGTGATTGGCCAGATGGTTGCAGCCAATCACAGCTCTCAGCGGAAATATGAATGAGGGATGTTCTATTCACATCACTGGCCGGAGTATAGTGCAGAGATGTGAGCGCTGTATAGAGCTGCTCCACATCTCTGCAATAGATAGGACGATCACAGCGGATGTCAGGAGTGATACCCGCTGTGATCTGTCCTTAACTGCACGCTCTGCTCCATGTTGGGAGCTGTAGTACCTGCAGTTCAGGAAAGATCACAGCAGATGTCCCTCCTGACACCAGCTGTGATCCTCCTGTATAATGTATAATAGATGCGGCGGCCGCTCTTCTATGGTCCCCTGCACTGACGTATATATACACCTATTCATATTTCCCACAGAGAGCTGTGATTGGCTGGAACCATCTGGCCAATCACAGCTCTCTGCAGAAAATATGAATAGGTGTATATATATGGCAGTGCAGGAGAGCATAGAAGAGCGGCTGCCCGCATCTATATACAGGAGGCGGCATCTATAAACATTATACAGGAGGATCGCAACGGAACCCGGGGCAATCTGTCAATTAGTACAGGTACTACTACTCCCATCATGGAACAGTGTGTGTGTTCCATGCTGGGAGTAGTAGTACCACCTAAAAAATAAAGAAAAAAAGGGAAACACACACACACACACACTACATTTTTATTGTTGTTGGCTACATTTTTAGTGCCCTGCCCGCCCACATAAATTGATCCCTGTTTAAAAATGAATAAAAAGTTTGTTATAAATTTCGTTAAATACAATATTTTCCATCACTACTGTATCTTTTTTACTATGTTTTTTTTAATGGTACCCTACAAAATTTTCTTAAAAAAGGTACCCCCATCACTTCTTTTGATCGCTAAAGTCCAAAAGAGAAAAAAAAAAAAACGCCTGAAAAAATGCCAAAAGTTAAAACCCACATGGTGTTGACTTCTATGGGAGAAAAACGTCACGATTTCAGGGGAAAAAACGCCAGTGGCTCAACATGCTGCGATTTTGCAAAACCGCCAAGGAGCTGAAAAACGCCAAAAAAGATTGAAAAAATTTCAAAAGGATAAAAAAAAATGGCAAACTGAAAAACGCCAAGTGGAAAAATAATTTTGCGATTTCTCAATGATTTACAGCTAACATCTGGCCGCAGAGTTTTTTAGCCGAAAAAACTGACTGACTTTTTTCTTAGCATATAAAAAAAACGAGTATCTTATTGGATCTTATCCCCTATCCAAAGCAGGGCTGGCTCCACCTATAGGCAAAATAGGCAGTGGCCTAGAGTGCCCTCTTAATGGGGGCGCTGTTCAACCCTTCACGGTTAAGTTATTTTTATAGGTCCTGACAGGCGCAAAACTGTCACCCCAGAAGTAAGGAGATTACATGAGGAGGAGGTTTGTTACAGTGTGTCACACCAGTAGTAAGGAGATTAGATGAGGAGGGGGTTTGTTACAGTGTGTCACCCCAGTAGTAAGGTGATTACATGAGGAGGAGGTTTGTTACAGTGTGTCACACCAGTAGTAAGGAGATTAGATGAGGAGGGGGTTTGTTACAGTGTGTCACCCCAGTAGTAAGGTGATTACATGAGGAGGAGGTTTGTTACAGTGTGTCACCCCAGTAGTAAGGAGATTACATGAGGATGGGGTTTGTTACAGTGTGTCACCCCAGTAGTAAGGAGATTACATGAGAAGGAGGTTTGTTACAGTGTGTCACCTCAGTAGTGAGGAGATTACATGAGGAGGAGGTTTGTTACAGTGTGTCACCTCAGTAGTAAGGTGATTACATGAGGAGGAGGTTTGTTACAGTGTGTCACCCCAGTAGTAAGGAGATTACATGAGGAGGAGGTTTGTTACAGTGTGTCACCCCAGTAGTAAGGTGATTACATGAGGAGGAGGTTTGTTACAGTGTGTCACACCAGTAGTTAGGAGATTACATGAGTAGGGGGTTTGTTACAGTGTGTCACCCCAGTAGTAAGGTGATTACATGAGGAGGAGGTTTGTTACAGTGTGTCACCCCAGTAGTAAGGAGATTACATGAGGAGGGGCTTTGTTACAGTGTGTCACCCCAGTAGTAAGGAGATTACATGAGGAGGAGGTTTGTTACAGTGTGTCACCCCAGTAGTAAGGTGATTACATGGGGAGGGGCTTTGTTACAGTGTGTCACCCCAGCAGTAAGGTGGGACGTGTCAATGGGAGGAGTCAAGGGGGCAGCGGAATTAGCTTTTGCCTAGGGTGGCAAAAAACCTTACACCAGCCCTGATCCAAAGGATAGGGGATAACATATCTGATCGTGGGGGTCCGACTGCTGCCCCCACAGTGGTCATGAAGTCCAGAACGCTGAAGCACCGGAGTACCCCTTTAAATGCATGCATAGTGTTTCATAAAAGAGCATGTTTATAGCAAAGTTTGTAACATACGTAGCCAAGGACACTCTGGGACATATTGTTCTCGGTATATAGCGCTATTATCATCTGACTGCTGATATTTGTCACACATTGCCACCTTGTGGTGAGTTTGCTAACACTCCTTTTTTTTTTGCACCATCTTGTTGATTCTAATAAGTAAGTTTATATTATCTGTGGGAAAGCATTTGAGCACTTTATCCCATTAATTTATGTGTTGATTTTTAAAAATATACAGTATATTTTTGGCCTTGGTATAGACATGTGTTTATTTTATTGACCTTATTAACCAACAATTATCTGCATAAAGGGGTACTCCAGTGGAAAACTTGTTTTAATCAACTGGTGCCAGAAAGTTAAACAGATTTATAAATTACTTAATCCTTCCAGTACTTATCAGCTGCTGTATGCCGACCACAGTGCTCTCTGCTGACACTTCTGTCCATGTCAGGAACTGTCCAGAGCAGGAGAGGTTTGCTTTGGGGATTTGCTCCTGCTCTGGACAGTTCCTGACATGGACAGAGGTGTCAGCAGGGAGCACTGTGGTCAGACAGAAAGGGAATTCTAAAAGAAAAGAAGCATACAGCAGCTGATTAGTACTGGAAGCATAAGAATAAATTAGTGTCAAGCTAGGTGTTGACTATATCCAATTTCATCATCAGATTATTGTACTACATAGATTATTGCTAATAACATTGTATGCTGAGCTTTACTGACAATTCTACTCATTCTGCTGTACCATCTCCTGCCTCTCCCCGCCCCGGTTATCAATTTATTTTATTTTATCCTGAGCACATTATTTTCAGGGAGGGAACGGCACCTTGGTTGAGGCCATCCTATTAAGGAGATGGGTCCCTCAAAAGGCAGGGACAGTACTAATGGGGGCCTTTAGTGTTTAGGGTGGGCACTTCCCTTTAAAATCCATCATTCCATCTGTGAACCCTAATTTATATCTTGACCCAACTCCTTTAAAGGGGTACTACCGTGGAAAACTTTTTTTTTTTTGTTTTAAATCAACTGGTGCCAGAAAGTTAAACAGATTTGTAAATTACTTCTATTAAAAAAATCTTAATCCTTCCAGTACTTTTTAGGGGCTATATACTAAAGAGAAATCCCCCCCCCCCCCCCAAAAAAAAAACATGTCTTGTGATGCCCTGACCACAGTGCTCTCTGCTGACCTCTGCTGTCTATTTTAGGAACTGGAGAAAATCCCCATAGCAAACATATGCTTCTCTGGACAGTTCCTAAAATGGACAGCAGAGGTCAGCAGAGAGCACTGTGGTCAGGACATCATAGAAAATGCATTTCTTTTTGGATTTCTCTTTAGTATACAGCCCCTAAAAGGTACTGGAAGGATTAAGATTTTTAATAGAAGTGATTTACAAATCTGTTTAACTTTCTGGCACCAGTTGATTAAAAAAAAAAAAAAGTTTCCATGGTAGTACCCCTTTAATATCCATCAGTTTACCTATGTACCTGAACCTATACCTTGACCCCACCCTACTGCTACCCCATTAACATCTACCCATCCCAGTTACACCTACCTTTGACACTTTCACATCACTAGTCACGTGTGAAATCTTTATTATTTTTGTGTAGTTTGGTTTTCCTTGCATAGTGTCTGATAGTTTTTAATATTGGTTATTTATAAAGCATTGCATTTTATCTTCCTTAAAGGGGTACTCCGCTGCTCAGCGTTTGGAACAAACTGTTCCGAACGTTGGAGCCGGCACCGGGAGCTCGGGACGTCATAGCCCTGCTCCATCATGACGTCACGCCACGCACCCTCAATGCATGTCTATGGGAGGGGGCGTGACAGCTGTCACGCCCCCTCCCATAGACTTGCATTGAGGGGACGGGGCGTGACATCGTGAGGGGGCGGGGCTATGACGTCACAAGCTCTCGGCTCCAGCGTTCGGAACAGTTTGTTCCAAACGCTGAGCAGCGGAGTGCCCCTTTAAGGACAGTGATTATCTATTTCTGTGAATTATTCTCGATGAAGTGGTTAGTCCACAGCCCTGGGTACATTCTATAATCAGTTTGGCTGTAGCTGACATCATTTACGCCGATTCTGTGAATTAAGTACTGGAAGGATTAAGTTTTTTCAATAGAAATAATTTACAAATCTGTTTAACTTTCTGGCACCAGTTGATTTAAAAAGGAAAATGTTTTCCCGTGGAGTACCCCTTTAAATCAAAATAATAAGTACAAAAGTATATGACAAAGTGTGGACTTTATTGGCAAAATCAATACAATACATATGAATAAACCCACCCATAAAAACATATACTCAAAGGACAATTTAAAAACATATTGGTGGGGGAATGTAATGGAGCCAAGTTTTAAAGGGGTACTCCCCTGGAAAACATTATTTTTTTTAATCAGCTGGTGCCAGAAAGTTAAGCAGATTTGTAATCTGAAGGCTTAACAATAGAAAAGTTAATCATATGATACAAGGGACGACACGTTTACTTTACGACAATCCATGATTTGCTTTATTTATTTATTTTTTCATATTTTTATATTTAAAAAGGGGTATTCGGCCCTGAGACATGTTATCTCCTATCCAAAGGATAGGGTATAACATGTCTGACTGCGAGGGGGTACAGCTAGAGATTATGACGATTTGACAAAATTTGCCCAAAAAATTAGTTTAGGTTGGAATTTATTTGTGGCGAATCTCTAATAAAAACGGTTATTTCTGGCCTACAGAGAGCCTCAATAGGGGTGTAGAACACTTTGCCTTATTGTAACACACATAGGGACTGTGCTGGGGTAGTGAAATAATACAGTTATTCAGTATGACATGCAAATTACAAGCATCGCTATTAGAATCACTGCTGCAGAGCATCTGGATGTGTCAGCAGGGTTGGGAGACCATATGGCGTCACAATTGAAGAGATTAAAGAGAGATTTTTATGTAATTTTTATTTTGAATTTATTTACATTTTTTAAAATCCTTTTTTGAGGACCCATTCTGGTGAGCATTGAGCTGGCAGTCCACCACGAGGCGAGCTACCACCTGTTCCAGCCCCTGCCTCTCAGGGAATGTTTAATTTAATCAGTTATGGTTCATTGTTATCACTCCAAGCTGTTTCATTTGATTCTTGTGGTAATTCCAGGGCTCAAGTATGAAAGAAGGCATGGGAACTGAGTTCCTGCACTTTTTTCACAGCAGGAACACTGTTCCCATTAGTAGGACAAACCCTTCAGTGTAAATCTTTGGTGAGTTCCCACACTTTTTTTCCCCCCAGGACTTGACCCCTGGGTAATTCCATAGGGTAATATATGACGACGACTAGAGAGGAGTGAATTTAAAAAAAATTTGATTCGTCCGATTTGATTCGCTCATCTCTATTAAGGACCCATTGCAGGGCAAGTCTGGGGCCAGCAGCCACGGTAATTCCAGCTCAAATAGTGTATAATTGCTGCAGTGTATAATTTTCTGTAGTGAAAAAGCTCATACTTGTATCTTAAAACCGAGCTGGCGGTCCGCCGCGAGGCCAGCTACCACCTGTTCCAGCCCCTGCCTCTCAGCGCACCCCCATGCTCTGAGTGTCCACTTGAAAAGGAAGGGACTGCAATACCAGCAACTTGAACAGGAGCACATTCAGCTTCTGTGCCGCTGGATAAGTGGTCCATAAAGCTGGAAGTGGCTGCAGTGAAAAAGCTTGTACTTGTATCTTAAAATCCTCCGCCAGGCGAGCTACCACTTGTTCCAGACCATGCCTCTCAGCGCCCCCCCCAACTGTGAAAGTGTGAATGTTTGATTTAATCAGTTATGGTTCATTGTTATTGGGTTCATTGTTATTGTCCCAACCATTTCATTGGACTCTGGTGGTAATTCCAGAGGTAATATATGACATTGATTTTTTTTAAAGTTAAAATTTTGATTAGATACACAAGTTTAATGTCCCGGGTGTTCAAAGTGTTTACTTTGAACTAATACTGCATAACCACAAAACCCAATATAATAGAGAGTCACATGGTGGCACAATGACAGAGCCTAGAGGTGGCAGCAGCCTGAGGACACCACAGGACCTCACAATAGAAAAGATTTTTGTAAAATTTAAATTGAAGATTTTAGATGGATTAAAATGTTTAAAGTTTAATTTAAGGTGCCAACAGCATGAGGAGACCATAAAGTATCAGAATGACACAGCCTGGAGTTGGCGGCAGCAAGAGGAGACCATATAGTGGCAGAACTACCCAGCCTGGAGGTGGCAACAGCCTGACGAGACCATAGGGCCTTACAAGTGAAAAGATTAAAGATATATTTTAAAATTTATTTTAAAATTTGTGCAACATGTTTTTCAAGGACACAATAGTCGGCATAGTAGGTTCTGTAGACAACCCCCTCATAATAATATTCAATGAAACAAAACATTTAGAGAGATTAATCAAAACCTGTCCAGAGGAAGAGTTGCTGAGTTGCCCATGGCAACCAATCAGATCGCTTCTTTCATTTTTGAAAAGGAATCTGAGAAATGAAAGAAGCGATATGATTGGTTGCTATGGGCAACTCAGCAACTTTTCCTCTGGAAAGGTTTTGATAAATCTCCCCCACTGTGTTTAAGGAATAAGTTTGATATATTTGAAGGGGTATTACAGATTTGTTTTCTTCATCCTTTGAGCCCATGATACCAAGTTATAATACAGTGTAATTTGCTTCTATTACCTCCGTTCGCTGCTTTGTCCTATTTTCATGGATAGGACCCACACCCGGAAGTGCTGTAGTGCAAGTCTGTTTATTTTATTGTTGTCTCTGAACTTTCCCAGCATTCCAATGGGCCAGAGACAATATGTCATAAATCACATGGTCTCTAGGGGGCGTGGCTATGCTGTAGTGGGTCGGTGGATAGCATTACTTCAGAAAATCCCTTCAATCCTCACTATCCAAACACTTACTGCAGCATAGCTGTGCCTCCTAGAGACCACGTGACTTATGACCTATTGTCTCTGGCCGCATGGGAATGGTTAACAGTAAAATAAACACTTCCGGGTGTTGGTCCTGTGCATGAAAAGGGGACAACGCAGCGCATGGAGATAATAGAAGCACATAAAACTAAATGATATCTTGGCATGATCTAAGCTCCCACTGGAAATAGATTCCCCTTAGTACTGTTACTCCCCCCCCCCCCCCCCTGTACTGTTACTCCCCTAGAGAAACCACTCCATAGTGCCCCCCTCTGAGTAATTTTGTCCCATTGCTCTAATGAATGGACTGCATTCTGCATTATAGTTTTGCAGATCTCTATTCAGTTTGCATTATATTCTCCTCCAGGCAATGGATTGTTTGTTCAGTGCCACCGACTCCCTGTGCATATACAAGGGTTTCACAACACCTTGTCCTTCCTCAATTTCCATCGGAATATGTCTGACAATAGTTTTCCTGTGTGATATAATTTAGGTCATATGGTTTGGAAATATTTTGTCTTAGTTGAATGTTGACACTTTTGCACATTTTAGCCCCTAAGGTGCCGTTGCTTTTGTTTCCTCAAGTTTGTGCAACATGTTTTTTTAAGGGAATACGGTCACCCGTACTAAATCCAATACATCGGGTTATAGTGCGGGTAAAAAGGAGACCGATGCGGGGTCTCGGACTAATATACATACCATCAGTCCGGCGCCCGGTCCCTCTCAAGATTGGCTTCTATATGCGTTGAATTGCACACTAGAGGCCTCCTTAGTCTGGATGTGGCAGCAGGGTCGGGAGACCATATGGCGTCACAATTTAAGAGATTAAAGAGATATTTTTATGTAATTTTTATTTTATTTGAATTTATTTACATTTTTTATAAATCCTTTTTTGAGGACCCATTCTGGTGAGCATTGAGCTGGCGGTCCCCCGCGAGGCGAGCTACCACCTGTTCCAGCCCCTGCCTCTCAGCGAATGTTTAATTTAAACAGTTATGGTTCACTGTTATCGCTCCAACCTGTTTCATTTGATTCTTGTGGTAATTCCATTGGGTAATATATAACGACGACTAGAGAGGAGTGAAATTTTTCTGATTTGTCCGATTTCATTCGCTCATCTCTATTGAGGTGCCTGGTGGAGTCTGGTGCCAGCAGCCACAGTAATTCCAGCTCCAATAGTGTATAATTGCTTCAGTGTATAATTTTCTGTATTCAAAAAGTTCATATTTGTATCTTAAAATCTAGCTGGCGGTCCGCTGCGAGGCCAGCTACCACCTGTTCCAGCCCCTTCCTCTCAGCGCACCCCCATGCTCTGAGTGTCCACTTGAAAAGGCAGGGACTGCAATACCAGCAACTTGGACAGGAGCACATTCAGCTTCTGTGCCATTGGATAAGTGGGACCATAAAGCTAGAAGTGGTTGCAGTGAAAAACCTCGTACTTGTATCTTAAAATCCTCTGTCAGGCAAGCTACCACCTGTTCCAGACCCTGCCTCTCAGCCCCTCTCCCCCCCCCCTACTGTGGAAGTTCGAATGTTTGATTTAATCAGTTATGGTTTATTGTTCTCGCCCCAACCTGTTTCATTGGATTCTTGTGGTAATTTCAGAGGTAATATATGACGTGGACGACCATAGGGCCTCAGTCTTGAAAAGATTACACCAATTTTTTATTTATTTAAATTTTAGATTTTGATTAGATGCACAAGTTTAATGTCCCAGGTGCTCGAAGTTACATAGTTACATAGTTACATAGTTACATAGTTAGTACGGTCGAAAAAAGACATATGTCCATCAAGTTCAACCAGGGAATTAAGGGGTAGGGGTGTGAATTAAGGGGTAGGGGTGTGAAGTGTTTACTTTGAACTAATACTGTATGACCACAAAACCCAATATAAGAAAAGAGTCACATGGCGGCACAATGACAGAGCCTAGAGGTGGCAGCAGCCTGATGAGACCATAAGGCCTCACAATAGAAAAGATTTTTGTAAAATTGAAATTGAGATTTTAGATGGATTAAAATGTTAATAGTTTAATTTAAGGTGCCAACAGCATGAGGAGACCAAATGGTGGCACAATGACACAGCCTGGAGGTGGCAGCAGCATGAGGAGACAATAATGTGGCAGAATGACACAGCCTGGAATTGGCGGCAGCAAGAGGAGACCATATAGTGGCAGAACTACCCAGCCTGGAGGTGGCAACAGTCTGACGAGACCATAGGGCCTCACAATTGAAAAGATTAAAGATATATTTTAAAATTTAAATTGAAGATGTTTAATAAATTAGCATAAAAAGTTTTATGTAATGTGCCAGCAGCATAAGGAGACCACATGGCGGCACAATGACACAGCCTGGAGGTGGCACCAGCATGAGGAGACCAAAATGTGGCAGAATGACCAAGCCTGGAGGTGGCAGCCGCAAGAACAGACTATATGGGGACAGAATGACACAGCCTGGAGGTGGCGGCAGCCTTACGAGACCAAAGGGCCTCACAATTAATAAGATTAAAGATATTTTTTAAAATTACATGTGGCCATTTTAACATCCTTCGGATAATTGATGAAAAACTGCCACACCGCAGAGTAGATGATTTCTCCCTCAACAGTCCGCACTGACTGACTGACTGTCACTGCCATAGACTCCAGGGACTGCTGTTCCACTACCTCCTGGGCAGGTAGGCTGCCGCAAAGCAGGTGGTTTACCCTGGGCACATTTGGCTACAGGTTTCCCACTGCTGCCACCATGCTGACTCCCAACCATGCTACCACCTTGCTGGCTCAATTGCTGCCTCACGGGCAACCTGCTACCCTCTTCTCCTGATGATGATAAAGCCCCTTCTGCACCCGGCTCCCAAGTGCGATCGGCTTCGTCATCATCCAGTTGTGTCTGCACGTCACTGAAGTCCTCCTCAGGTTTTTCAACAGTGTGTGCTTCAGGAGCCAGAACGCTGACAACACCACCTACCACGCCACTCTCCTCATTACTACTTGCCAGCCTAGCGAAGGAAGCTGGGGATGTCTTCTCCACATCTTGGCTGGGCAGTTGCTGCTCACTGTCCTCTAGTAGATCGTCCTGACTAAAAAGTGGAGCTGAACCCACAGCATAGGATACTTCTATGGGACATAGCATAGGACAGAGGCAATTGGAGGACAAGGACTGCTCCTGGGCTATGCCAACTGATGGTTGTGTCTGAGGAACCCACCGACTGTTGACTGGGGGTGTCAGATGTCACTTGTGATGAAGTGGATCACCAAGTTAACCAGTCAATGACGGCAGATGGGTTGCTGGTCGAGACACGACCGCTAGTTGATACCAGGAGCTCAGGCCTCTCGCTGCGACTCCTGCTGCCACTCGTCCCTAGTCTGCTGTGACCTCTGCATGCGCCTGATGAATTTAGGCCTCTGCCACTCCTCTGTGCACGTCTTGGCACTTCTCTGCCTTACATACTTAGTGCGTATATTAGGGGAGGACAATACACTCCCCTACGCTTAAAACAGTATTTGTCTAGAACAGCAGCAGGTGTGTACTTTTGGCTGACCTTTCACAGTAACTAGGCCCTTAGGACTATAACAGGAACAAAATGGTACACCAAGTAGATTTACGTGCATGGGATGCACTTATGAGGAGAGTACAATACGATTCACTATACTTAAAACAGTATTTGTCTAGAACAGCAGCAGATGTGTACTTTTGGCTGGCCTTTCACTGTAACTAGGCCCTTAAGACTTTCACAGGAACAAAATGGTACACCACTTATGTACGCACAGTTTACACTTAATAGAGGGCAATACGCTCCACTACGCAACCTGTATTAGGCATTAATAGCAGGTGATGATGGCTTTTAGTCTTCTGCTCACCCTAACTGTCTGGCTACTATTAGCTTTTCATTTGTTGTATACACCAGTGCTGCAGCACACAGTCGCTGTGTACTACACCCAAAATTGCTCATTCTCTCTCAATCTCTCTCCCTTCCCTATCAGTGCTTCTAGGCTGGTTTTGGGCTTGAGGTGAATCGCTGCTGTAAAAATGCTTTTCTGTGCAACACGCACTGCTCTCTCTGTATTGTGTGTAGACAGAAGTTCCAAAGCACCTTGTACGTCCTCAATTCTCACCTGAATGTCTGACAATACATTTTTATTGTGTTGCCATACATTTTTGGAAAATTTTGTCCGCAAACTCTTACATTTTGTTGGCACTTATGGACATTCTTAGCCCCCAAGGTATCATTGCTTTTGTTCCTTTACATCTGTGTATCATGTTTTCTAAGGATACAATGTTGTCATCGCTTCTATTGGTTCTATCCGCAGTTATTATTGGTTAAAAGCAGGGGTCAAGTCCTGGGGGAAAAGTGTGGGAACTCAACCAAGATTTCCACTTAAAGCCTGGTCCTGCAGAACTCCTGCTAATCGGAACAGTGTTCCTGCTGTGGAAAAAGTGCAGGAACTCCGTTCCCATGCGTTCCTGAAGGAAGTTGAGCCCTGGATAAAAGAGTGTTCGTATAGTCAGCATAGTAGATTCTGTAGACAACTCCTCCATTTAATGAAACAAAACAAAGCAGTGCCCCCAACTCTACGTGTGCATACAGGGAATTCAAAATATCTTGTCCTTCCTTAAAGAGATACTCCACCCCTAGATATATAAGATAAGATGTCTCATCTGATCCCAGCGGCGGGACCCCCCCCCCCCCCCCCCGCGATCTCTGTGCAGAACCACCCGCGTTCTTTTAGAAGGCTGAGTTTGGGCGTCGGGGGTCGTGACAACACATCCAGGCCCCCTCCCATAGACTTGCATTGAGGGGGCATGGCGTGATGCCATGAGGGGCGTGACCATGACGTCACAACCCCTGCCGCCTGCTCCAAGTGTTCTGAACAAAATGTTCTGAACGCTAGGGCAGCGGAGTACCCCTCTAAAGGGGTACTCCGGCCCTAAGACATCTTATCCCCTATCCAAAGGATAGGGGGATAAGATGCCTGATCGCGGGGGTCCCACCGCTGGGGACTCCCACAATCTTTCATGCAGCACCCCACTATCATCCGCTCCGGCACAGTGATAGCGATTCATCAGACCCGGAGCGATGTTCGGTCAGGAGGCTGATGATAGCGGGGTGCTGCATGAAAGGTTGCGGGGATCCCCAGCAGCGGGACCCCCGCTATCAGGCATCTTATCCCCCTATCCTTTGGATAGGGGATAAGAGGTCTTAGGGCCGGAGTACCCCTTTAACTTGCACCAGAATATGTCTTATAATAGTTTCCCTGTGTGATATACGTTTTGGAAACATTCTGTTATTTTGTCCTAGTTGAACGTTGGCACTTTTGCACATTTTTAGCCCCCGAGGTGTCATTGCTTTTGTTTCTTCATGTTTGTGCAACAAGGACACAATAGTCGGCATAGTAGGTTCTGTAGACAACCCCCTCATAATAATATTCAGTAAAACAAAACATTTAGAGAGATTAATCAAAACCTGTCCAGAGGAAAAGTTGCTGAGTTGCCCATAGCAACCAATCAGATCGCTTCTTTCATTTGTGAAAAGGCCTCTGAGAAATGAAAGCAGCGATCTGATTGGTTGCTATGGGCAACTTTTCCTATGGACAGGCTTTGATAAATCTCCCCCTCTGTGTTTAAGGAATACGTTTGATATATTTAAAGGGGTATTACAGATTTGTTTTCTTCATCCTTTGAGCCCATGATACCAAGTTATAATACTGTGTAATTTGCTTCTATTACCTCCGTTTGCTGCTTTGTCCTATTTTCATGGATAGGACCCACACCCAGAAGTGCTGTACTGCAAGTCTGTTTATTTTATTGTTGTCTCTGACCTTTCCCAGCATTCTAATGGGCCAGAGACAATAGGTCATAAGTCACATGGTCTCTAGGGGGCGTGGCTATGCTGTAGTGGGTGGGTGGATAGCATTACTTCAGTAAATCCCTTTAATCCTACTATCCAAACACTTACTGCAGCATAGCTGTGCCTCCTAGAGACCACGTGACTTATGACCTATTGTCTCTGGCCAATGGAATGCTGGGAATGGTTAACAGTAAAATAAACACTTCCAGGTGTTGGTCCTGTGGATGAAAAGGGGACGATGCAGGAAGATAATAGAAGCACAAGACACTAAATGATATCTTGGCATCATCTAAGCTCCCACTGGAAATAGATTCCCCTTAGTACTGTTACCCCCCCCCCCCCCTCCCCCTCTGTACGGTTACTCCCCTAGAGAAACCACTCCAAAAAGATGGCTCATTAGTGCCCCCCACTGAGTATTGTTGTCCCATTGCCCTAATGAATGGACTGCATTCTGCATTATAGTTTTGCAGATCTCTATTCAGTCTGCCTTATATTCTCCTCCAGGCAATGGATTGTTTGTTCAGTGCTACCGACTCCCTGTGCATATACAAGGCTTACACAACACCTTGTCCTTCCTCAATTTGCACCGGAATATGTCTGACAATAGTTTTCCTGTCTGATATAATTTAGGTCATATGTTCTGGAAATATTTTGTCTTAGTTGAATGTTGACACTTTTGCACATTTTTCCCCCCCGAGGTGTCCCCCCCGTCTTCAGCTGCGCTCGCTCCCGTCCGTTAGCACCCCATTACCTCTGCGGCACCGCCGACCCCCGATTGCAGCTGCGCTGGTGGCCGGCCCGGGTCTGATGAGGGATGTCGCGCAAGTGACGTCCCTCCACAGGCCCGCCCAGGAGGACGTCAGTGACGTCACCCGTTGGGCCGACGCCGGAGAGAAGAAGCGCTGCCAGGAAAGTAAGTGTGTGAGTGAGTGTGTGTGTCTGTGTGAGTGAGTGTGTGTCTGTGTTAGCGAGTGTGAGTGCGTGTGTCTGTGGCTATGTGTGTGTGTGTCCGTGTGTGTGTCTATGTGTGTGTGTCTGTGTCTATGTGTGTCCATGTGTCTGTGTGTGCGTATCTGTGTGTGTGTCGGGGGGGGGGGGTGTTCGGCTATGCTTCCTAATGTGGGGAAACTGCTACGTAATGTGGGGAATCTATGCTACCTAATGTGGGGAATCTGTGCTACCTAATGTGGAAAAACAATGCTAACTAAAGTGGGGAAACTGCTATCTAATGTGAGGAAACTTCTACCTAATGTGGGGGAACTGCTGCCTACCTAATGCTCTCCCCTCCCCCCCCCCCCAGCAACACTCCCCCCAGCCCAGCAGTAGCACCTCCATCAGCAGATCCTGCTGTTGGACGATGAGGATGCCAGTGCCAGGAGGATGATCCTGCCGATGGATGATGGGGGTGCTACTGCCAGGGGGGGGGGGGGCAATCGTCAATATATTTACGAAATACAGCAAATTCGAATATGGCCCCTGCTGCTCATCACTACATTCTATGCCGGGCTGCTGCTCCAGTCTCGGAAACCTCTGTGTTTCCAGGACTGGAGACATGATGTCACACACCCCCCCCTTCGTGATGTCACACCACGCCCCCTCCATTCACGTTTATGGGAGGGGGCGTGACGTCCCCTCCCATAGACATGAATGGAGGGGGTGTAGCCTGACATCACATCGCCAGTCCTGGAAACACAGAGGTTTCCGAGACTGGAGTAGCAGCCCTGCACAGGATGCAGGTTCTGCATGGAGATCACAGGCCCATTTTGGCCAATGTTACTTGGGTTGGATTAAAGGGGTATTCCAGGAAAAAACTTTTTTATATATATCAACTGGCTCCAGAAAGTTAAACAGATTTGTAAAGTACTTCTATTAAAAAATCTTAATCCTTTCAGTACTTATGAGCTTCTGAAGTTGAGTTGTTCTTTTCTGTCTAAGTGCTCTCTGATGACACCTATCTCGGGAACCGAGAAGCAAATCCCCATAGCAAACCTATGGCGTTTCCCGAGACAGGTGTCATCAGAGAGCACTTAGACAGAAAAGCCCAACCGTAACTTCAGAAGCTCATAAATACTGAAAGGATTAAGATTTTTTAATAGAAGTAATTTACTAATCTGTTTAACTTTCTGGAGCCAGTTGATATATATATATATATATATATATATATATAAAAGTTTTTTCCTGGAATACCCCTGTAGTAACCCTTTCATTAGCCTTGAACCTCGCATCACCATGACCTGATCATCTCAATGTGGTGATGGGACGCTTGGCGCGCTGCCGGGCCTGTTAGTCAGGGACGTACTATAAAGTCATCATGTGGCTCAATCTTAAAGAAGCCAAAAACATTTGGAAAAAATTACATTTGGATGAGTTGACTTGGCAGTAGGTGTCAGATTGCATAAAACACTTGGCATACAGGAGCTGATGTTGACACAATGTAATTGTTTATCAGCCCATATTTTAGCATATAAATATAATAGTCGTGTGGATCTGACAGAGAATCAGACCTGATACCGGACGACTAACTTCAGTTATCTCCACCATGATGGGATCCTTCATTCTCTCTCTTGTTATCTTCTGTGCCATCTCATGGACAGGTAAGACCTTTATATAGTATATTTATTGTGGTATAGAGACTCTTCCTTTATATTATTTCATGTATATGCAGAGGCATGTGCCACCCATTGATTTTTATTACGTAGTCCTTTCCTATCTATAGACACCCATATGAAGGACACCCTCAACACATAACAGTGGTCCATAAAATATTACCCGAAGACCAAACTAGACTTATCCAAGTAAATATATAGAATATGTGCTGTACATTGTTCTTTATGGATGTATTCCACATGTTCCATCCATAAAGAACTACCAATATGAAGGACACTCTAAAGATGGACCTACATTTAAGTATATTAAAAGGGGTTCTCCAGTGGGGAAAAAAAAATGTCAAATCAACTGGTACCAGAAAGTTATACAGATTTATAAATTACTTCTATTAAAAAATCTTAATCCTTCCAGTACTTATCAGCTGCTGTATGCTCCAGAGGAAATTGTGTAGTTATTTCCAGTCTGACCACAGTGCTCTCTGCTGCCACCTCTGTCCATGTCAGGAACTGTCCAGAGCAGAAGTAAATCCCCATAGCAGTTCCTAACATGGAGAGAGGTGTCAGCAGAGAGCACTGTGGTCAGACTGGAAAGAACTACACAACTTCCTCTGGAGCATACAGCAGCTGATAAGTACTGGAAGGATTAAGATTTCTTTAATAGTAGTAATTTACAAATCTGCTTAGCTTTGTGGCACCAGTTGATTTAAAAAAAAAAACATTGTTTACCCCTTTAAGTGTTTTGACAGGAACTTCTCTGTAGGTCCCATTCTTTGTGTATTCATGCACTACCCTGACTACACAGCTATACAGACCTTAAAGCTGGTTCTTAAAGCTAGTTATTACTAGATACATTTAAAGGGGTGCTCCACTGGAAAAAAAAATGTTTTAATCAACTGGTACCAGAAAGTTAAACAGATTTTTTAATTACTTCTATTTAAAAATCTTAATCCTTCCAGTACTAATCAGATGCTGTGTGCTCAAGAGGAAGTTCTTTTCTTTTTGAGTTTCCTTTCTGTCTGACCACAGTGCTCTCTGCTGACATGTCCATTTTAGGAACTGTCCAAAGTAGGAGCAAATCCCCATAGAAAAACCTCTCCTTCTCTGGACAGTTCCTAAAATGGACAGAGGTGTCAGCAGAGAGCACTGTGGTCAGGCAGAAAGGAAATTCAAAAAGAAAAGATCTTCCTGTGGAGCATATAGCAGCTCATAAGTACTGGAAGGATTAAGATTTTTTAATAGAAGTAATTTACAAATCTGTTCAACTTTCTGGCACCAGTTGATTTAAAAAAAAAAAATTTTTTCTAGTGGAGTACCCCTTTAAGTCTTCATTTGGTTTGATAGTATTTACATTTTCAACCATAGAAATAATCCAATAATAAGATGAACGTTCTGTCTTCCAGGTCTTGCTCTTCAATGTCTTGAGTGCTTAAAAACGGACAGTGACACATGTGAGGGGGTCTCGGTTGAGTGTCCAAATTCTGCGGAATGTGTGGTGATCTCCGAGCTCTATCATCCCCGTGAGTATTACTTAGTTTTTAATCTTTTAGGGGGTATCAAAACTTGTGCAGAGGAAAAGTTGCCCAGTTGCCCATAGCAACCAATCAGATTGCTACTTTCATTTTTCACAGGCCTTCCTAGGAAGGCCTGTGAAAAATGAAAGAAGCAATCTGATTGGTTGCTATGGGCAACTGGACATCTTTTCCTCTGCACAGGTTTTGATAAATCTCCCCCCTTAGAGTGTAACACTTTATACTAGTAAAGGGACACATCCACATTAAAGGGGTACTCCGGTGGAAAACTTTTTTTTTATTTTTTTTTTTTATCAACTGGTGCCAGAAAGTTAAACAGATTTGTAAATGACTTCTATTAAAAAAAAAAAAAATCTTAATCCTTCCAGTACTTATTAGCTGCTGAATACTACAGAGGAAATTATTTTCTTTTTGGAACACAGAGCTCTCTGCTGACATCATGACCACGGTGCTCTCTGCTGACATCTCTGTCCATTTTAAGAACTGTCCAGAGTAGGAGAAAATCCCCATAGCAAACATATGCTGCTCTGGACAGTTCCTAAAAATGGACAGCGATGTCAGCAGAGAGCACTGTGGTCATGATGTCAGCAGAGAGCTCTGTGTTCCGAAAAGAAAATAAATTCCTCTGTAGTATTCAGCAGCTAATAAGTACTGGAAGGATTAAGATTTTTTAATAGAAGTCATTTAATAATCTGTTTAACTTTCTGGCACCAGTTGATTTAAAAAAAAGTTTTCCACCGGAGTACCCCTTTAACCCCCTTTACATTTTTCCCAAACGGAGCTCGGGCTGAATGCCAAGGCCATATAAGTTTTTCCCGTGTATGTTTGGCTATGGGGCCCATAAAAAGATGGAAACTATTAGAACTTTTTGGTCTGGTGGTGGGGGATGCACATCTTTCTATGTCTTTGCTACATTGTCGCTTTATATCTACCGTATTTTTCGCCCTATAGGATGCACCGGCGTATAAGACGCACCCAATTTTTAGGGGCAAAATCTAAAAAAATTAAGATTTTGAACCCAATAGTGGTCTTTAACCTGCGGACCTCCAGATGTTGCAAAACTACAACTCCCAGCATGCCCGGACAGCCGTTGGCTGTCCGGGCATGCTGGGAGTTGTAGTTTTGCAACATCTGGAGGTCCGCAGATTGAAGACCACTACACAGGAGGTAATACTCACGTGTCCCCGCCGCTCCGGACCCGTCACCGCTGCCCTGGATGTCGCTCCATCGCTGTCGCTGTGTCCCCGTTGCTCCGGAACGTCTCTGCTGCCGGCCGGGTATCCTTGCTCTCCGTCGCCGCCATCACGTTGTTAAGCACGCCGACGCACGTACGCGACGACGTGATGACGAGGAAGGAGAGCGCCGGCCATACAGGGGATCCCTGAACGGAGAAGACACCGAGGAGGCAGGTAAGGTCCCCCCGGTGAAATCGTGGCGGTCCCGAACAGCCCGACTGAACAGCCGGGTTAGTGTCACTTTCCCTTCAGACGTGGCGGTCAGCTTTGATCGCCACGTCTGAAGGGTTAATACAGGGCATCACCGCGATCGGTGATGTCCTGTATTAGCCGCGGGTCCCGGCCGTTGATGGCCGCAGGGACCGCCGCGATAGGGGTGTATTCGCCGTATAAGACGCACCGACTTTTCCCCCCCAGTTTTGGGGAAGAAAAAGTGCGTCTTATACGGCGAAAAATACGGTATATTCCCCACTGCCGGAGGCAAAAGTCTCTTGGGGGGCTGTCCTCTACCAGACCAATCTCCTCCCCTGCAGTACCGATCTGTTACTGTTTCCGTAATGTTGTACTAATTTCTATTTTATTTTATCCATTGCCTTCATGAACCTAGGTAATGGTGTAGACCAGTGGTCTCCAACCTGCGGACCTCCAGATGTTGCAAAACTACAATTCCCAGCATGACCGGACAGCCAACGGCTGTCCGGGCATGCTGGGAGTTGTAGTTTTGCAACATCTGGAGGTCCGCAGGTTGGAGGCCACTGGTGTAGACATTGATGTGATCCACCTTATGATTTCTGATATTTAACCCATTATTTCCCCCTAGGTGATATCATAAAACACTCAATTAAAAGGGGCTGCAATACCGGTTTTCCCTGTGACTCGGTAAACTACCTCTCAAATTTTTATGATAAAGAAATCAGAAGTTACGTGAAATGCTGTACAGAAGATAACTGCAACACCGGTGACTTCTATAGTGAGTACTGTCTAACTTTATTTATCCATTTAGCAGAAACAGCGTACAGTGTAGTCTGTGGAGTCATTTATCTACTTCCCATCACATTTCTGATGACATCACAGGATCAGGATGCTTATTAACCCCTTAAAGGGGCATTCCAGGAAAAAACTTATATATTATATATATATATATATATATATATATATATATAAATATATCTATCTATCTATATATATATATATATATATATATATATATATGTGTATAAACTGGCTCCAGAAAATTAAACAGATTTGTAAATTACTTCTATTAAAAAATCTTAATCCTTTCAGTACTTATGAGCTTCTGAAGTTAAAGGAGTAGTCCAGTGGTGATTCAGTGGTGAGCAACTTATCCCCTATCCTAAGGATAGGGGATAAGTTGCAGATCGCGGGGGGTCCGACCGCTGGGGCCCCCCGAGATCTCTTGTATGGAGCCCCGACAGCCGGCGGGAAGGGGGCGTGTCGACCTCCGCACGAGGCGGCGGCCGACACGCCCCCTCAATACAACTCTATGGCAGAGCCGAAGCGCTGCCTTCGGCAATCTCCGGCTCTGCCATAGAGATGTATTGAGGGGGCGTGTCGGCCGCCGCCTCGTGCGGGGGTCGACACCCGCTATCTCGGCGGAGAGCCGGGGCCCCGTACAGAGAGATCGCAGGGGGCCCCAGCGGTCGGACCCCCGCGATCTCAAACTTATCCCCTATCCTTAGGATAGGGGATAAGTTTTTCACCACTGGACTACCCCTTTAAGGTTGTTCTTTTCTGTCTAAGTGCTCTCTGATGACACGTGTCTCGGGAAATGCCCAGTTTAGAAGAGGTTTGCTATGGGGATTTGCTTCTAAACTGGGCGGTTCCCGAGACAGGTGTAATCAGAGAGCACTTAGACAGAAAAGATCAACCTTAACTTCAGAAGCTCATAAGTACTGAAAGGATTAAAGGGGTATTCCAGGAAAAAAAACTTTTTTTTATATATATATATCAACTGGATCCAGAAAGTTAAACAGATTTGTAAATTATTTCTATTAAAAAAATCTTAATCCTTTCAGTACTTATGAGCTTCTGAAGTTATGGTTGTTCTTTTCTGTCTAAGTGCTCTCTGATGACACCTGTTTTGGGAAACGCCCAGTTTAGAAGAGGTTTGCTATGGGGATTTGCTTCTAAACTGGGCGGTTCCCGAGACGGGTGTCATCATAGAGCACTTAGACAGAAAAGAACAACCTTAACTTCAGAAGCTCATAAGTACTGAAAGGATTAAGATTTTTTAATAGAAGTACTTTACAAATCTGTTTAACTTTCTGGAGCCAGTTGATATATAAAAAAAAGTTTTTTCCTGGATAACCCCTTTAAGGACTCAGCCCATTTGGGCCTTAAGGACTCAGACAATTTTATTTTTACGTTTTCGTTTTTTCCTCCTCGCCTTCAAAAAATCATAACTCTTTTATATTTTCATCCACAAACTAGTATGAGGGCTTGTTTTTTGTGAGACCAGTTGTCCGTTGTAATGACATCACTCACTTTACCATAAAATGTATGGCGCAACCAAAAAAATTCTATTTGTGTGGGGAAATTAATAAGAAAATCGCAATTTTGCTAATTTTGGAAGGCTTTGTTTTCACGCTGTACAATTTATGGTAAAAATTACAGGTGTTCTTTGGGTCAATACGATTAAAATGAAACCCATGATAACATACTTTTCTATTACTGTTGCACTTAAAAAAAATTGCAAACTTTTTAACCAAATTAGTACGTTTAAAATCCCCCTATTTTGAAGACCTATAACTTTTTCATTTTTCTGTATAAGCGGCGGTATGAGGGCTCATTTTTTGCGCAGTAATCTTTACTTTTTATTGATACCATATGTGCTAATATAAAACTTTTAATACATTTTTTTTTATAAAAAAAATTTGCAATAAAATGTTATAAAAAAAAAAAAGCAGCTATTTTGGACTTTTTCTTTTCTTTTATGTTCACGCCGTTCACCGTGCGGTATCATTAACATTTTTTTTTTATATTTCAGATATTTATGCACGTGGCAATACCAAATATGTATATAAAATATTTTTTTACACTTTTTGGGGGTGAAATACCGAAAATTGGACAATTTACGTTTTTATTGGGGGAGGGGTTTTTTTTCACATTTTTAAAAAAAAAATGTTTATAACTTTTTTTACTTTTATTTTTACACTTTAATAGTCCCCATAGGGAGACTATTTATAGCAATTATTCGATTGCTAATACTGCTAATATAGGACATAGCACTGATCAGTGTTATCGGTCATCTTCTGCTCTGGTCTGCTTGATCGCTCTGCCGTTCTGGATGACCGGATCGCCGCGGCAGCACTCTGGGTCATCCGATCATCCACTTTGGTAACCGCAATGCTGCAGATCTGCATTGATCACAGCATCTGAGGAGTTAATGGCAGATATCTGCACGATCAGCAGCCGGGACCTGCCGCGCATGTTCCGGGCATCGCTCCGATGCTCGTGGTTATGTATAGGACGTAAATGTACGTCCTGGTGTGCTAAGTAGCAGCTCACCAGGACGTACATTTACATGCTGCGTCGTTAAGGGGTTAAAGGGGTACTCCATAGTAATGAGCAGCAGGGACCATATTCGAATTTGCGATATTACACGAATATATTGAAGATTATTCGTCCTATATTCACGAAATTCGCATATTCGCTATGTTCATTCACTTTTTTTCTCATGCTGTCAAGCCCCCTCCCATAGGCTTGCATTGAGGGGCGGAGCGTGACGTCACACGGGGGCGGAGGCGTGACGTCACATCCCGCCGGCCCTGTGGTTGCCGGTAATCAGACCCGGAGCGAAAATGCTCCGGGGGCTGATTTTAACTGGGGTGCTGCGTGCAAGATCACGGGGGTCCCCAGTCCCAGTCCCCTTTGGATAGGGGATAAGATGTCTAAGCGCCGGAGTAACCCTTTAACTTTCTGGCACCAGTTGATTTAAAAAAAAAAATGTTTTCCACTGGAGTACCCCTTTAACCCTTCCCCATTTCTATCTTTGTCCCTTTGGCTTCTAGTTCCTCCTGAGCCAACAGAGCACAATGGAAAGACCTGCACCTCTTGTTATGAAGATGGCCTAGAAGAGTGTATCAGTGACCGCACAGCTCAGTGCCTAAATGAAGACGACCAATGCTTGGATTATATTGGAACATTCAAAGATCCAGGTATTATATCCGTATTATTCTATTATTGACAGAAGTGATGTCAACTATTTAGCTCTAGAACATTTACTCTTTGTATGTTCTGTGATAAGTTAAAAAACCTCTTGATAGATTTGTCTTAAATTTACCATAATAACATATTGGGGGGGGGGGGATATACCACCCTATTAAATTTGGATAATGTCGGTCATGCAGAAGGGGATGATTGCATATGTTCTAGATGTAAGCTTATGTGCTGTGAAAAAAAGTGCAGTAAATAAAAAAATAAATAAAAGCATAAAGGGGTACTCCGGTGGAAAAAAAATTTTTTAAATCAACTGCCAGAAAGTTAAAAAGATTTGTAAATGACTTCTATTAATTCAATATTTACCCTTCCAGTACTTTTTAGCAGCTGTATGCTATAGAGGAAATTCTTTTCTTTTTGAATTTGAATTTTGTCTTGTCCACAGTGCTCTCTGCTGACACCTGATGCCCGAATCAGGAACTGTCCAGAGCAGGAGAAAATCCCCATAGCAAACCTATGCTGCTCTGGACAGTTCCTGACAGGGACAGAGGTGTCAGCAGAGAGCACTGTGGACAAGACAATAAAGAAATTAAAAAAGAAAAGAATTTCCTCTGTAGCATACAGCTGCTAAAAAGTACTGGAAGGGTAAAGATTTTTTAATAGAAGTCATTTACAAATCTGTTTAACTTTCTTGCACCAGTTGATTTAAAAATTTTTTTTTCCTCCGGAGTACCCCTTTAAAAAAAAAAAAAAGAAAACCATATGCAGTCTTATGTACATTTTCTTAAAGGGGTTGTTCTAGGCCGTTCTGGGAATGGGTGGGGATAAAATGTTATTTCGTATATCCTGTTAGCAAAAGGTATAGTATGAACATAATTGATATCACTGAATTATCTCCAATTTTCTTTATTACAGATCACGTTACCCAAGAACGAAGTTTTAAAGGCTGCGGATCTCCTTTGGCCTGCCAATATAAGTTTGATGCACTGATAAGCTTGGAAGAACTTGAGACCTTGCGTTTTGGGTGCGAATAATAACAAAAATGTTGGAAAGGTCGAAACTAAACCTTATAAAGTTCTGCAGCCTAATATCCAACACAATGACTACAAAATGTAATAGAGGTTATAACTAAGCCTAATAAAGCTTTTGTGTGTCAAAATGTGGTCTTTATCTAATAAGGTTAGGGCTCCGCACAGACTAATCTCCAAGGTCTAGGTCAGAACAAGACTTGTCAGAGAGCGTGTGGATACTAAGGTCTCAATAAGTAAGGGGCCAGGACTTAGGAGGGCAAGGAGTAGGCAGCCACTTCGGGTGGCATCAAGGGAAAGCACAATCGTGTGGTGTCCCACCACTGGGACCCCCTATGATCTTATACAGTGCCCCGGCTCTCCTTGTGCACAGAGTGGGGTCAACACATCTTCCTTCCTGATGCATCTGTATGGGAGAGCCGGAGATCCAGGAGTACAGCATTGGTGTATGTCCATGAAGGTGGTAAGCCAACCCCACTCTGTGCAAAGAGAGCCAGTGCACTGTATAGGAGATCTGGGTGTGTGTGTGTGGATCTCCAGTGTGTGTGTGTGTGTGTGTGTGTGTGTGTGTGTGTGTGTGGATCTCCAGTGTGTGTGTGTGTGGATCTCCAGTGTGTGTGTGTGTGGATCTCCAGTGTGTGTGTGTGTGTGGATCTCCAGTGTGTGTGTGTGTGTGTGTGTGTGGATCTCCAGTGTGTGTGTGTGTGTGTGTGTGGATCTCCAGTGTGTGTGTGTGTGGATCTCCAGTGTGTGTGTGTGTGTGTGTGTGTGGATCTCCAGTGTGTGTGTGTGTGTGTGTGTGTGGATCTCCAGTGTGTGTGTGTGTGTGGATCTCCAGTGTGTGTGTGTGTGTGGATCTCCAGTGCGTGTGTGTGTGTGTGTGGATCTCCAGTGCGTGTGTGTGTGTGTGTGTGTGTGTGTGTGTGTGTGTGGATCTCCAGTGTGTGTGTGTGGATCTCCAGTGTGTGTGTGTGTGGATCTCCAGTGTGTGTGTGTGTGTGGATCTCCAGTGTGTGTGTGTGTGTGTGTGTGTGTGTGTGGATCTCCAGTGTGTGTGTGTGTGTGTGTGTGGATCTCCAGTGTGTGTGTGTGTGTGGATCTCCAGTGTGTGTGTGTGTGTGTGTGTGTGGATCTCCAGTGTGTGTGTGTGTGTGTGGATCTCCAGTGTGTGTGTGTGTGTGTGTGTGGATCTCCAGTGTGTGTGTGGATCTCCAGTGTGTGTGTGTGTGTGTGGATCTCCAGTGTGTGTGTGTGTGTGTGTGTGTGTGTGTGTGTGTGTGTGTGTGTGGATCTCCAGTGTGTCTTTTTAGCTTTAGAAATAATGTAACAAACAGTTCAGATATGCTTACTCCAGACCCCAAATGATCAGACCTCAGACCAGATTCCTAATTTTGTTTCCAATCCCAGATTAACCCTGAAGATTATCATACCCAGACCCCAAGATTATCATACCCAGACCCCAAGATTATCAGACCCCAGACCCCAAGATTATCCTACCCAGACCCCAAGATTATCCTACCCAGACCCCAAGATTATCCTACCCAGACCCCAAGATTATCAGACCCCAAGATTATCAGACCCCAGACCCCAAGATTATCATACCCAGACCCCAAGATTATCAGACCCCAAGATTATCAGACCCCAGACCCCAAGATTATCAGACCCCAAGATTACCAGACCCAGACCCCAAGATTATCAGACCCCAAGATTATCAGACCCCAGACCCCAAGATTATCAGACCCAGACCCCAAGATTATCAGACCCCAAGATTATCAGACCCCAGACCCCAAGATTATCAGACCCCAGACCCCAAGATTACCAGACCCAGACCCCAAGATTATCAGACCCCAGACCCCAAGATTATCATACCCAGACCCCAAGATTATCATACCCAGACCCCAAGATTACCAGACCCACACCCCAAGATTATCAGACCCCAAGATTATCAGACCCAGACCCCAAGATTATCATACCCAGACCCCAAGATTATCAGACCCCAGACCAGATCTTTAAATTTATTCTGATCCCAGACCAGATTTAAAGATTATTGTACCCCAGGAACATACCCCAGGCACATAGATCCCTATATTTTTCAGATCCCAGATAAGACGTAAAGATTATCTGACCCCAAATCTCTAAATTATCAGATCTCAGACCAGATCCCTAAATTTATTCAAGCAGACCTGAGGATTTTCAGACCGCAGACACCCAGATTATCAGACACCAGACAAGATTCCATATCAGACTTGAAGATTATCAGACCCCAGAGCCCCAGATTATCAAACCCCAGAGCCCCAGATTATCAGACCCCAGAGCCCCAGATTATCAGACCCCAGACCAGATTCTCAAATTTATTCTCAGAATAAACCTGAAGATTATCAGACTTCAAACTAGATCCCCAAATTGATTCAGATCACAGACCACACCCGTAGATTATCAGATGACAGACCAGATCCCATAAAGGGGTACTCCACTGTTTGGAACAAACGCTGGAGCCGGCGCCGGGAGCTTGTGATGTCATAGCCTCACCCCCTCATGATGTCACACCCTGCCCCCTCAATGCAAATCTATGGGAGGGGGTGTGACAGTTGTCACGCCCCCTCCCATAGACTTGCATTGAGGGGGCGGGGTGTGCAGTCATAAGGGGGCGGGGCTATGATGTCACAAGCTCCCGGCGCCGACTCCAGAGTTCAGAACAGTTTATTCCAAACGCTGAGCAGCGGAGTACCCCTTTAATTTATACAGATCCCTAGATTTTTTTTCAGTGTCCACTTCTGCCTAATTGACACTGTTTTCCCCTTTGGTGCCCTTATGATAAGTGCCTCCCTGATGCTCATTTGACATTTATTTCCACTTTAGCATCCTTCGGCTACAAAAGGACAATGTAGAGGCAACAACTGGCAAAAGGGGGCACTGGACAGAGGTATACTAAAGGGGAAATAAATGGCATATGGGCCCTATGGGGGCTCTGAATTTGCCATTTATTTATTGCTTTAGGTCTTTATTTTGTGTCCATGTGTTCCAGTCTAATGAATTAAAGCACAAAAGAACTGACTTGCCGCCGGCCGGGCTTTGTGGTTGTGAAGCAACTATGGCCCTGATTTACTATTGTAAACCCGACATGTTTTTTTGAAGAAATTCTTTCGGTTCCAGAGATTTTACTGAGAAAACCTGAAAAAGGGGTATGGCCGCGGGGAGAGTGGGCGTGTATGCCAAAAAGGAGTGTGTCCCCGACATTTTCACACAAAAAAACCCCCCAAAAAACAGCATATTTACTAAGATTTCCACGGAAAATGTAGTGGATTGGAGCTGAGGAAAACCCCACAGATCAGAGCATGTGTAAAAAAGAAAAATGTAGGGAAACCCCAGTAAATATCATGGAAAAAAATTGTAGGAAATAAAACCCACCAACAAAAAAATTACACTCCAGTCTTAGTAAATCAGGGCCAATATGTACTTGTAATGGGCACTGTTCTCTGTCCCGCCAAACATTGGGGGTTTTCGGAGGATGATAGGTTTTTTATGTGATGCCCCTGCCCCATTTTGTGTCTCCTCTCCCACAGCAAATCTTTGTTCAAGAGTGGTTGCTATTTTTGTATATGCTCATTATTATTATTGTTAGAGATAAAAAAAATTCATCTTACTGGTTTCGTTGAACTTTTCCCAAATTGCTGGTTCGATTTGGTTCAGTATGACGCAAACTGGCAATTAAATTAACCTTTAAACACATTTATAACACTACATAACAGCTTTAAAGCCCTGTATAACACTACTAAGAATATATTCAAGTAGTTTTAAAGTGTTTTTAAGGATCAGTTATGGTGACATGTGTTATCCCATGGAAATAATATCTTTTTTAAAGCGCTCATGGATTTTTAAGGCTTATTTTTTTGGTAATCATGGGTTGTGCATGTGTAGGCCTGGTTGAAACTACCAGCAGAAAGGGTCATTGCGGACTGGTGGGTCTGTAGTGGCGAGCATACAACCGGAGGAGGCAGGATGGTAAGAAATGGTAATAGTCAGCATACAGCAGGAGGTTTAAAAAATGAGTTTTTTCAAATTCTTACAGGCCTGGCTGGAAGTAGCAGCAGCAAGGGTAATGGCAGACTAGAGGGGCTAGTAATAGCCAGAGTACAGCCAGAGGAGGCCGACTGGTAAGAGCTGTAGTGGCCTGTATAAAAAAAAAATTGAGGCTTTTTAAATTTTGCCAGGTGGCCCAGGCCTGGCAAATGAAAAGATAGAAGAAAAAGTTTACAAAAAATTTGACAAGTGGACTGCATATATGTAATATGTATGTGTGAGGGGTGGACTCACTTATGGGATATACTGTATATAATATGAGGGGTGGACTCGCTTATGGGAGATACTGTATATATAATGTGAGGGGTGGAGTCACTTATGGGATATACTGTATATATATAATGTGAGGGGTGGACTCACTTATGGGAGATACTGTATATAATGTGAGGGGTGGACTCACTTATGGGATATACTGTATATATAATGTGAGGGGTGGAGTCACTTATAGGAGATACTGTATATATAATGTGAGGGGTGGACTCACTTATGGGAGATACTGTATATATAATGTGAGGGGTGGAGTCACTTATGGGAGATACTGTATATATAATGTGAGGGGTGGAGTCACTTATGGGAGATACTGTATATATAATGTGAGGGGTGGACTCACTTATGGGATATATTGTATATATAATGTGAGGGGTGGACTCACTTATGGGAGATACTGTATATATAATGTGAGGGGTGGACTCACTTATGGGATATACTGTATATATAATGTGAGGGGTGGAGTCACTTATGGGAGATACTGTATATATAATGTGAGGGGTGGACTCACTTATGGGATATACTGTATATATAATGTGAGGGGTGGAGTCACTTATGGGATATACTGTATATATAATGTGAGGGGTGGAGTCACTTATGGGATATACTATATATAATGTGAGGAGTGGACTCACTTATGGGATATACTGTATATATAATGTGAGGGGTGGACTCTCTTATGGCATATACTGTATATAATGTGAGGGGTGGACTCGCTTATGGGAGATACTGTATATATAATGTGAGGGGTGGACTCACTTATAGGAGATACTGTATATAAAATGTGAGGAGTGGACTCACTTATGGGATATACTGTATATATAATGTGAGGGTGGACTCACTTATGGGATATACTGTATATATTATGTGAGGGGTGGACTCACTTATGGTATATACTGTATATATAATGTGAGGGGTGGACTCACTTATGGGATATACTGTATATATAATGTGAGGGGTGGACTCACTTATGGGATATACTGTATATATAATGTGAGGGGTGGACTCACTTATGGGATATACTGTATATAATGTGAGGGGTGGACTCACTTATGGGATATACTGTATATATAATGTGAGGGGTGGACTCACTTATGGGATATACTGTATATATAATGTGAGGGGTGGACTCACTTATGGGATATACTGTATATATAATGTGAGGGGTGGACTCACTTATGGGAGATACTATATATAATGTGAGGGGTGGACTCACTTATGGGATATACTGTATATATAATGTGAGGGGTGGACTCTCTTATGGGATATACTGTATATATAATGTGAGGGGTGGACTCACTTATGGGATATACTGTATATATAATGTGAGGGGTGGATTTTCTTATGCAAGACAGTATATTGGTTGTTGGCAATGCCGTATGTGTGTAAGCCGATGTGCCGAAAATCAAAAAATGTGTCACAAATCGAGAGCTGAGCCTCTGAGCTGAGCCACTGCATCAAGTCTCATGCAAGCATTTATGCAGAGCCTTTATACTTCAGCCTGTGTGCAAGTGGCAATTTAAATGATATTGGTAAAAAATGTATTGTACATAGTCAAGTTAGGATTCGTACAACTGCTTTTAAACTTTAGCCTGTCTCCAAGTGGCAGTTGAAGCCCTGTGTTGCAGACAGCAATATGGAATGTTTTTTTTTTTTTTTTTGTTTTTTTTCAATCTAATTGTTAGTGGCACCAAAAATTGTATGGCACGGTCAAGCAAGTATTCATACAGTGTCAATAAATTAAGTTTGTCTCCAAGTATCACACAATTACCACATGTAGCAGCCCTTATGTTCTGGAATGGTAGATACCTTTCACAGCCCACTGGGTCAGTGTTTTATAAGGCAGAGGTGATGATGCATCACAGCAACTATGCAGCCAGGCGCTAGTAGTGACACTTCCAGGATCATGCAAGTCTGGGTCTGATAACAGGGGCTTGTCCACAGGAAAAGCCACACTACTTGATGATAGTATTATGCAGTTAATGTTTTCCATAAAATTATTACTGCCACAAAAAATGTCTTTTATTTTTTTAATTTTTTTTTGTGTCAATCATTTATATAGTGCCATTATACCCCAATACTCGTGCTTCTAGTGACAATATAAATCCTGTGGTCTATAGTAGCATGGGCTCGTTCTTCTCCATCAAATTGCTAAACCACCAAAACTGTTATTTATGGATCAAGTGTTTATAGAGAGCCATTACACATCAATCCTTTTCCATGTGACAATGTAAATCCCATGCCAATAGGGCTAGACATTCGTATTTTTTTTTTTCCATCAAATTGCATGTGACACCAAAAATTTGTCCTATTCTTCTGTTTTAAGCATTTATACAGCGGAAGAGACAAAAGGGAGGAAAACAATGGTCTGATACGGAAGCTGCTGCTGAATTCGCACAATAAGTTTCACATCACCACAGTAGCACAGGACATAAAGGCTTCTTCTGAGACAATGGACAACGCGTTTCGGCTCTTTACTTGCCCCTTCCTCAGGTCCAACAATATACAAGTGCTGGTATGCTGACTAGTGATGAGCGGCATTGGCCATATTTGAATTTGCGATATTTTGCGAATATATAGGCAAATATTTGTCCTATGTTTGTGAATTTCGCTATATTCGCATATTCTGGGAAGAAAACAGTGAGGGGGTGGGCAACTTTACTATTGGCTGCTAGGGATGTTGTTGATAACCTCTAACAAGTGTATTTGCATCATTCTAATTGGCCCACAAGTGAACAGAAGGAATATGTGAATATATACGTGAATATAAAACATGAATATTCGTAATTTCGAATAAATAGTAAATATATTCCCAATATTCGTGAATTAGCAAATTTGATATATTCGCAATAAAAATTCGAAATGCGAATATTTGCGCCCAACGCTAGTCCTGACAAGGTATCCTGTGCTGTGTTCAGATAGTGTTTTCATACTTCAGCCTGTCTCCAAATGACCATGTAAATCTTGTTGTCAATGGCAACATGTATATGTACTTTGCATCAAATGTGTCAACAAAAAAAATTATACAGCATCTTCATGCTTTAGTTGATTTTCAAGTATATTTTCAAGTCAGATCATGAGATCACAGTAGGGTTCCTCACACAGTTATTGCTAAAGGGGTAGTCCAGTGATGAAAAACTAATCCCCTATCCTAAGGATAGGGGATAAGTTTGAGATCGCGGGGGGTCCGACCGCTGGGGCCCCCTGCGATCTCTCTGTACGGGGGCCAGGCTCTCCGGCCAGATAGCGGGTGTCGACCTCCCCCTCAATACATCTCTATGGCAGAGCCGGAGATTGCCGAAGGCAGCGCTTTGGCTCTGCCATAGAGTTGTATTGAGGGGGCGTGTCGGCCGCCGCTTCGTGCGGAGGTCGACAGCCCCCTTTCCGCGGGCTGTCGGGGCTCCGTACAGGAGATCGCGGGGGGCCCCAGTGGTCGGACCCCCCGCGATCTCAAACTTATCCCTTATCCTTAGGATAGGGGATAAGTTGTTCACCACTGGGTCACCACTGGACTACTCCTTTAAATGTTTTCAGAGGGCTGTTTCTCCTTCTTGTATTTACTTTTGACCATAAATAAACAATAAGAAAAAAACAAACATTTACCCTGTGATGTTATACTTCAGCATATATCCAAATGAGAATGTAAATCTTGTTGCCAACAGCAACATGCATCAAAGTGCTTTGCATTAAATTGCTAGTGCCCCCAAAATGTTGTATTTGTCTTTGTCAAACATTTGTACAGCACCGTTATTCATAGATTGTAAGCTCTCACTAGCAGGACCCTTACTCAGTGTAATTTATTGTAATGTCTGATGATGGTCTCTATTTGCACCCTCAGAATTATATAGTGTTGGGGAATTTGTTGGTGCTATCCAAATTATTTTGATTCTCATGCTTTTGGTTGTGTCCAAGTGTGCCATCATCGACATCGAGCAACCCTTATGACCATGAAGAGAACATGTCTTCCACAGCCCACTAAGCCATTACTCCACAGCCTTTGCTCCTACAATGAGTTGCACAGCACTTATAGCAGCTAACACAGTTTGCTGAACATTACATGATGGAAACATTTTATTTCACTGCGCCAACCTGACCCATGTCAGCAAACAGATGGATACTTCAAGAATTAAATCGTGTTGCTGATATTTTTAGTGTCACAAAATTGTATTGCTCTACATTAATCAAGCATTAATGCATTGCCATTAAACCTCAGCCATTGTCCATATGACAATTTAACTCTTCTTACTGATAGCACTGTGCACTGTGTTTTGCATCTAATTTTGTGCCACTAAACATTGTTTTGTTCTACAATACAATTGCTGTAGGATTTTTTGATGGTGATTCAGCAGGATATGGGGGAAAAAAACCTGGAGTGCTGCTTTAATAATGTGCAGCAATATTCGAGCTACCACAGATGAGTATGTTGTGGCAGAGGGCAGCATGGCAACTCAGTGGTTAGCACAGTTCCCTTGAACTGCTGGGGTACTAGGTTCAAATCCCCATAAGAATTTTTGGAATAGCTTGTTCTACTATTGTCTAGCACCCCATATCACATTTGTGATTAATTTATCATTTAATTTATATTGTGGACCCCAATGGGGACAGGGACTATTTTCAGTATACAGTGCTGCGGAATCTGTGTGTGCTATACAAATAAATAAATAATTGTTCTTATCACTAGCAACTACTTTGATTATTTTTCCCACGTATACACATATTCTCTGCAGTTTAGGAGCTTCTCAGCTGATGACTTTGCATGAGCAAATGTTTTGTTCTTATTTTCTGCCAGAAAGGTCCCAGAGGCACCATCTTATTCTGTATGTGTTCCGGGCATTTTGTTCACAAAAAAATAAAAAATCTTTCTAATGTACTTTGTTTAAAAAAAAATTATTTGTTTTATTTGTGTTTATAGAAAGCTACCACTAGGTGTCTCCCTACTTGTCCAGAGCACCCCCCCCCCCCCACCCATCTCTTGCACAGACTTTGGACTCCTGCTGGCCTGGCAGAATTCCAAGTTCAGGAAATACAGTCTGGAGTGCTAATGGGGGGGGGGGGGGGGGGGGGGTCCAGCCTTATCAATGTGACCAATCTTAGAAAAAGTATATGCGAGTCAGCACTAACCCCAAATACTTCTATTCTCACCTCCAGCACGGACTTGTGACCTTGATCATGGCTGCAGCATGTATTCAAGAAAAGAATTCAATCCATTGAGGCTGAAAGATAAAATGTTTTTTTTATTTAGACACACAGTGCAAACATGGCATAGCAGTACTTGCACACTATGAACATACCAGATGCGTTTCAGCCGCAACATGCGACCTTAATCATGACTAAAGAGGAGCAGGGGCGGACGGACAACACTCAGGGCCCCCTGACCAAAAAAAGTAAGGGCTCCTGTGATGCTCTGCTGCTGGTCACGCTTCTGCCCCTATTCTACCCAAATCCCTTCATCACCCCTACACACAAAATAAACTACATTTTATATATAAGAAACACATTAAGGTAGGTAAAATAATTTTCCATGACCAATAATACCAGTATATAAGGAGTAAATATTTACCACCACACAATATCTGGATAATACCGCCATACTGTACTAAATACAACCACTATACACAGACCAGTATACCATACAGGATCTGTATACTATATAAGTGATTATATACAGGACCATATGGCAGTAGATACCATCTATACACAGGATCTGTATACAATATAAGTGATTATATGCAGGACCATACGGCAGTAGATACCATCTATACACAGGATCTGTATACAATATAAGTGATTATATGCAGGACCATATAGCGGTAGATACCAGCTGTACAGAGATCTGTATACAATATACAGTGGTCCCTCAACATACGATGGTAATTCGTTCCAAACGACCCATCGTTTGTCGAATCCATCGTATGTTGAGGGATTCGTGCCATGTAAAAATTCATTTAATACTCACCTGTCCCCGCCGCTCGGACCGTGTCCTCACCGCTCCCGATGCTGTCCCAGGGGCTCCCGATGCTGTCCCGCTGCTCTGGCGTCTTCTTCGGGATCCTCCGGCTTCTTCCGCATCTTCTCCGGTGTCCGGGCCTCGCTTTCTGGTGACGTTATTACGGGACGGCGTGCACAGCGACGTAATAACAACGCCGGAAAGCGAGGCCCGGATCCCGGAGAAGATGCAGAAGACGCCGGAGGATTGCAAAGTGGACCTGGAGCAGCGGGGATAGGTAAGTGAACCTGTCCGGGATGCTTAAACTGCTATCCGACAGCAGCTTAACCATTTTGCGCTGTCGGATAGCAGTTAATGCGATGGCCCCGACATATAAAAGCATCATATGTCGATTTGATCATATGTTGGGGCCATCGCATGTCGGGGGGTTACTGTAAGTGATTATATACAGGATCATATGGCGGTAGATACCAGTTGTACACAAGATCTGTATACCATATAAGTGATTACAGTTACATCAAGGGACTCACAATAACATCTTTTCTGATTGACGGCATCCTCTTTCCTTTTCTTCTCTGTCCAGATCAGAAACCCATGTCGATCTCTTAACATCTGCAGGACAAACATGTTAGACTCTGCATTTTTCCAGTGCCCCCCCCCCCTCCTCTACACAATCTTTCCATCTATAAGCCCCTAACTGTTATAAAGCCCTCCTTGGTGTCCAGCACAGTAAAAGGGCAGGTAGGTAGGTAGCCAGGTAAATATTTAACTAGGTAAGTAGACAAGGAAGCCAGATATGTAGGTAGGTGACTAGCCAGGTAGGTAGTTAGGTTGCTAGCTAGGTAGTTAGGCAGCCATGTATGAAGGCCAGGTATGTACATGGTTAGGTAGCCAGGTATGTAGGTAGGTAGTTAGGCAGCCAGGTATGTAGGTATTTGGATAGCCAGGTATGTAGGTAAGTAGTTAGGCATCCAGGTACAAAGTTAGGTAACTGGGGAGTTAGTCAAGTAGGTATCTAGCACTCGCTCCATCCAGTGGCAGATCCAGAGTCTAGTAATGAAAACCCCCTATGTAGTTAGTAGGTAGCCCTCCTATTAGTTTAGTAGTTTGTCCCCATATTAGTTAGGCAGGAGCATAGTAGATATTCCCTCACATTAGGTGTAGGCAGCAGAGTTTCCCCATAGTAGGTGTAGGCAGCAGAGTTCCCCTTATAGTGTGTGTATGCAGCAGAGTTCCCCTTATAGTGTGTGTAGGCAGCAGAGTTCCCCCACAGTGTGTGTAGGCAGCAGAGTTCCCCCACAGTGTGTGTAGGCAGCAGAGTTTCCCCACAGTAGGTGTAGGCAGCAGGGTCCCCCGACAGTAGGTGTAGGCATCAGGTCCCCCCCACAGTAGGTGTAGGCAGCAGAATTTTTCCCCCTTCCCCCAGTAGGTTTAGGCAGCAGAGTTAGAGTCCCCCCAATAGGTGTAGACAGTAGAGTTAGAGTCCGCCCCCAGTAGGTGTAGGCAGCAGAGTTAGAGTGCCCCCCCAGTAGGTCTAGGCAGCAGAGTTAGGGTCCCCCCCAGTAGGTGTAGACAGCAGAGTTAGAGTTCCCCCACCAGTAGGTGTAGGCAGCAGAGTTAGAGTGCCCCCCAGTAGGTCTAGGCAGCAAAGTTAGAGTTCCCCCCAGTAGGTGTAGAAAGCAGAGTTAGAGTTCCCCCCAGTAAGTGTAGGCAGCAGAGTTAGAGTCCCCCCCCAAGTAGGTGTAGGCAGCAAAGTTAGAGTGTCCCCCCAGTAGGTCTAGGCCGCAGAGTTAGATTCCCCCCAGTAGGTGTAGACAGCAGAGTTAGAGTCCCACCCCATCGTAGGTGTAGGCAGCAGAGTTAGAGTTCCCCCCAGTAGGTGTAGGCAGCAGAGTTAGAGTCCCCCCAGTAGGTGTAGACAGCAGAGTTAGAGTCCCCCCCCCCAGTAGGTGTAGGCAGCAGAGCTAGAGTCCCCCTCAGTAGGTGTAGACAGCAGAGTTAGAGTCTCTCCAGTAGTTGTAGACAGCAGAGTTAGAGTCCCCCCCCCAGCAGGTGCAGACAGCAGAGTTAGAGTTCCCCTCAGTAGGTGTAGACAGCAGAGTTAGAGACCCCCCAGTAGGTGTAGACCACAGAGTTAGAGTCCCCCATTCCCCAGTAGGTGTAGACAGCAGAGTTAGAGTCCCCCTCCCCCCCAGTAGGTGTAGGCAGTAGAGTTAGAGTGTCTCCCCCAGTAGGTGTAGGCAGCAGAGTTAGGGTCCCCCCCAGTAGGTTTAGGCAGCAGAGTTAGAGTTCCCCCCAGTAGGTGCAGGCAGCAGAGTTAGAGTATCTCCCCCCCCCTCAGTAGGTCTAGGCAGCAGAGTTAGAGTCCCCCCCCCATTAGGTGCAGGCAGCAGAGTTAGAGTATCCCCTCCCCACAGTAGGTATAGGCAGCAGAGTTAGTGCTCCCCCCAGTAGGTGTAGACAGCAAAGTTAGAGTCCCCCCCAGTAGGTGCAGGCAGCAGAGTTAGAGTCCCCCCCCCAGTAGGTGCAGGCAGCAGAGTTAGAGTCCCCCCCAGTAGATGCAGGCAGCAGAGTTAGAGTTCCCCCAGTAGGTTTAGGCAGTAGAGTTAGAGTTTCTCCCCCCCCCAGTAGGTCTAGGCAGCAGAGTTAGGGTCCCCCCATTAGGTGTAGACAGCAGAGTTAGAGTTCCCCCCAGTAGGTGTAGGCAGTAGAGTTAGAGTTCCCCCCCAGTAGGTCTAGGCAGCAGAGTTAGGGTCCCCCCCAGTAGGTGTAGACAGCAGAGTTAGAGTTCCCCCACCAGTAGGTGTAGGCAGCAGAGTTAGTGCCCCCCCATTAGGTCTAGGCAGCAAAGTAAGAGTTCCCCCCAGTAGGTGTAGACAGCAGAGTTAGAGTTCCCCCCAGTAGGTGTAGGCAGTAGAGTTAGAGTCCCCCCCCAGTAGGTCTAGGCAGCAGAGTTAGGGTCCCCCCAGTAGGTGTAGACAGCAGAGTTAGAGTTCCCCCACCAGTAGGTGTAGGCAGCAGAGTTAGCGTGCCCCCCCAGTAGGTCTAGGCAGCAAAGTTAGAGTTCCCCCCAGTAGGTGTAGACAGCAGAGTTAGAGTTCCCCCCCCCCTAGTAGGTGTAGGCAGCAGAGCTAGAGTCCCCTCCAGTAGGTGTAGACAGCAGAGTTAGAGTCCCCCCCAGCAGGTGTAGACAGCAGAGTTAGAGTTCCCCTCAGTAGGTGTAGGCAGCAAAGTTAGAGACCCCCCAGTAGGTGTAGACCACAGAGTTAGAGTCCCCCCCCCCCCACCAGTAGGTGTAGACAGCAGAGTTATAGTCTCCCCCCCCAAGTAGGTGTAGGCAGTAGAGTTAGAGTGTCTCCCCCAGTAGGTGTAGGCAGCAGAGTTAGGGTCCCCCCCAGTAGGTGTAGGCAGCAGAGTTAGAGTTCCCCCAGTAGGTGTAGACAGCAGAGTTAGAGTTCCCCCACCAGTAGGTGTAGGCAGCAGAGTTAGCGTGCCCCCCCAGTAGGTCTAGGCAGCAAAGTTAGAGTTCCCCCCAGTAGGTGTAGACAGCAGAGTTAGAGTTCCCCCCCCCCCTAGTAGGTGTAGGCAGCAGAGCTAGAGTCCCCTCCAGTAGGTGTAGACAGCAGAGTTAGAGTCCCCCCCAGCAGGTGTAGACAGCAGAGTTAGAGTTCCCCCCAGTAGGTGTAGGCAGTAGAGTTAGAGTCCCCCCCCCAGTAGGTCTAGGCAGCAGAGTTAGGGTCCCCCCAGTAGGTGTAGACAGCAGAGTTAGAGTTCCCCCACCAGTAGGTGTAGGCAGCAGAGTTAGCGTGCCCCCCCAGTAGGTCTAGGCAGCAAAGTTAGAGTTCCCCCCAGTAGGTGTAGACAGCAGAGTTAGAGTTCCCCCCCCCCTAGTAGGTGTAGGCAGCAGAGCTAGAGTCCCCTCCAGTAGGTGTAGACAGCAGAGTTAGAGTCCCCCCCAGCAGGTGTAGACAGCAGAGTTAGAGTTCCCCTCAGTAGGTGTAGGCAGCAAAGTTAGAGACCCCCCAGTAGGTGTAGACCACAGAGTTAGAGTCCCCCCCCACCAGTAGGTGTAGACAGCAGAGTTATAGTCCCCCCCCCCAAGTAGGTGTAGGCAGTAGAGTTAGAGTGTCTCCCCCAGTAGGTGTAGGCAGCAGAGTTAGGGTCCCCCCCAGTAGGTGTAGGCAGCAGAGTTAGAGTTCCCCCCCAGTAGGTGCAGGCAGCATAGTTAGAGTATCCCCCCCCCCCCCTCAGTAGGTCTATGCAGCATAGTTAGAGTCCCCTCCATTAGGTGCAGGCAGCAGAGTTAGAGTATCCCCTCCCCCCAGTAGGTATAGGCAGCAGAGTTAGTGCTCCCCCCCAGTAGGTGTAGACAGCAAAGTTAGAGTCCCCCCCAGTAGGTGCAGGCAGCAGAGTTAGAGTCCCCCCCCCAGTAGGTGCAGGCAGCAGAGTTAGAGTCCCCCGGAGTAGATGCAGGCAGCAGAGTTAGAGTTCCCCCCAGTAGGCGCAGGCAGCAGAGTTAGAGTCCCCCACTCTGTAGGTGTGGACAACAGAGTTAGAGTCCCCTCCCCCCTCCCAGTAGGTGTAGACAGCAGAATTAGAGTCCCCCCCCCCAGTAGGTGCAGGCAGCAGAGTTACAGTCCCCCCCCCTGTCCCACGCCGTGATCTTCTCTTCAGCAGTAGGGGCCCACAGTGCAGACGCCGATGAGTGATGTCATCGGCGCCTGCACTGCATGAGGGCTTAGGTCACGTCTCCTCTATGTAGGTCACAGATGCGACTCACACAAAGGCGAAGGCAGCGCTGTCTGCTGAAGATCCGGGACGAGTGTCCCATATCTCCAGGAGCGGCGGCAGCGGCGGGCCCTGTACAGGGCCAGGCCCTCGGACTATGTCCGATCGGATTGGCCAGTCAGTCCGCCCCTGAAGATGAGTGAACTTTTGAAAAGTTTTCTGAAATTGTCGATTCAGCTCAATACAACGAATACCGGCAATGAAATAAGCCCCTAAACACGTTTACAACACTACTTAACAGCTCTATAGCCCTGTTTCGCACTGCAAGTTTGAAAAGGGACAGGCTCTCCACAGGCTGACTGCAGCAGATTATCTGCAGCAGAATCTCCGCTCTTTAAAATCAGCTGCAGATTATATTGACTTCAATGCGGATTTTCCTCAAACTCACAGCCGGTAACACAATGAAGTTCTGTTATATATTGACAAATAACACAATGGGGGAGATTTATCAAAACCTTACCAGTGGAAAAATTGTCCAGTTGCCCATATCAACCAATCAGATTGCTTCTTTCATTTTGCAGAGGCCTTGTTAAAAATGAAAGAAGCGATCTGATTGGCTGCTATGAGCAACTGGGCAACTTATCCTCTACACAGGTTTTGATAAATCTCCCCCTTAGACTAATATGGAACCCCTGGTGAGGACATCCCTTGAGAAGAAACAAAGTGCCAGATTAAGGTGTTCTGAAGCTCCTGGGGCCCTAATGTAAAGTCTGTAAGGGTTAAACCGTATACATTTTTTTTTTCAACATTTTCAATCAAACAAGTGAAACTTTATTCATATTGGAGTAAAAACTTAAAAACTTATCAGTTTTTTTCTTAAAAAACTTATTCAACCGGACATTATTTTTCAAACCGTATATGGTTTTTAACCGTATAAGGGTTAAAATTTGTACACACATCTGATACAGTTCAGTCAGGTTTTGAGGAATCCGTTTTTCATCATAAACCTGATACGGGAACTGTATTGCAAAAACGTGGTGTGAATGCAGCCTAACACAGTTGTCACTTGCCATGTTGTATCTATCTGTATACTGCTGTCCTCCTGTGGCAGATGAACGTGTGAACCCCATTTGACTAGGTCCCAGGCTTCAGGTCAAAAGCATTGCTTGGATCCAAAAAGGCTAAATGGGTTATCAAGAATAGAAAAACAGCTCATTTCTGTACAGCTAATGGAGTATGGTGATAGCTGACAATGGTTTCTCTTTATGTATCAGTCTCAATTTGACTGGTATCGGTATTGAAATACAATGTCAGGCCTAAAAGCACTAACAATACTATATGACCCTGATCAGAAATACTACCTCCCTATAGATCCCCTACTTATTATTCATGCCTCTCTATTGTGCTTTTTTAACTAAAAGTTGGTCTAAACTGAAACTAGTCTAAAAATGTGACATATTTACAAAAAGTCTGAGCCTCTGTAATAAATCTGGTCCATTCGAAAAAGAGGCCCATTTTGGCCAATGTCTCCTTGTGTTGAATTAAGGCTGTAGTGACCCTTTCATTACCGTTGAGCTTCACATTACCATAATCTGATCATCTCAATGTGATGGGAAGCTTGCCACACTGCCAAATTGCTCAATCTTAAAGGGATACTCCGCCCCTAGACATCTTATCCCCTGTCCAAACAATAGGGTGTATGATGTCTGATCGCGGGGTCTTGCCGCTGGGGACCGTCGCAATCTCCCTGCTGCACCCGGAATTCATTTACAGCGTCGTGTGCAGCGCCGGAGGCCATTGATGTCACGCCCGCTCGTGACGTCTCGGCCACGCCCTCTCAATGCAAGTCTATGGGAGGGGACGTGACGGCCGTCATGCTCCGTCCACTAGACTTGCATTGAGGAGGCATGTCTGTGACGAGCAAAGCGCGACCGTGACGTCACACGAATCCGCCCCACATCGCCAGTCATCCGGCACGGAGTGAAATTCACTCCATGCACCGGATGTCTGGGGTGCCGCAGCCGAGATCACAGGGGTCCCCAGTGGTGGGACCCTGCGATCAGACATCTCATCCCCTATCCTTTGGATAGGCGATAAGATGTCTAGGGGCAGAGTACCCCTTTAAAGAAGCCAAAAAGATTTGGAAAAAATAACATTTGAATGATGAGTTGACTTGGCAGTAGGTGTCAGATTGCAAACACACTTGGCATACAGGAGCTGAATATAATTGTTTATCAGCCCATATTTTAGCATATAAATATAATAGTCATGTGGATCTGACATACAGAGAATCAGACCTGATACCGGACGACCAACTTCAGTTATCTCCACCATGATGGGATCCTTCATTCTCTCTCTTGTTATCTTCTGTGCCATCTCATGGACAGGTAAGACCTTTATACAGTATATTTATTGTGGTATAGAGACTCTTCCTTTATATTATTTCATGTATATGCAGAGGCATGTGCCACCCATTGATTTTTATTACGTAGTCCTTTCCTATCTATAGACACCCATATGAAGGACACCCTCAACACATAACAGTGGTCCATAAAATATTACCCGAAGACCAAACTAGACTTATCCAAGTAAATATATAGAATATGTGCTGTACATTGTTCTTTATGGATGTATTCCACATGTTCCCTTTGAGATAGATTCATTTACATTTGTTTTGGTCTTCATACGGCAAAACAAAAAGGTAATGGTCCGTCTGGCACTGAAACGGTCAGGCCTAGTGCCCTTGTAGTGAATGGAAGGTTAACTTAGACTGTAATCTTCCTACAGTATAGGTTGTTGTTCACATTCAATGGAAAGCATACAGTCCAGTCCGGCTTCGTCAGGCCGATTCATCAGCCTGACGAAGCACGCACGGACGTGAGAAACAGCTGTCACTGATCACCTCCCCCGGTCTGCTCGGAATTGCTCCCCGCAGTGTGTATGTTTTAATGCAAGAAATGGAATAAAATCGAAGAATTTACTACGGTTGGTGAGTTGCTGTTTTTTCTTCTTCTATTATATGTTTTGGTTTTAATTTGGTTTCATTGGGGGAGATTTATCAAAACCTGTGCAGAGGAAGAGTGGTGCAGTTGCCCATAGCAACCAATCAGATCGCTTCTTTCATTTTCCACAGGCCTCTAAAGAGGCCTGTGGAAAATGAAAGAAGCAATCTGATTGGTTGCTATGGGCAACTGAACCACTCTTCCTCTGCACAGGTTTTGATGAATCTCCCCCATTGTCCTTAAGTTTTTACCTTAGAAATAATCCCATAATAAGATAAATCTTCTGTCTTCCAGGTCTTGCTCTTCAATGTCTTGAGTGCTTAAAAACGGACAGTGACACATGTGAGGGGGTCTCGGTTGAGTGTCCAAACTCTGCGGAATGTGTGGTGATCTCCGAGCTCTATCATCCCCGTGAGTATTGCTAGATGCTCAATCTTTTATAGTTCAACGTTTCATACTAGTAAAGGGACATGTCCACTTTAAAGGGGTACTCCACTGGAGAACATTTTTTAAAATCAACTGGTGCCAGAAAGTTAAACAGATCTGTAAATTACTTATGTAAAGTAGAAAAAGATAGTGGCAGTGGCATCTAACGGTATATAAAAATGCAAAATATCTAATATAGAGGTCCCACGAATAGCAGACTATAGTGGTAGTCCATGTTCATACTGAATATCCTGCGTGACAGTGGTGCCAGGACTGAAGTATGCAAATGAAACAATAATAATAACGAAGAAAAGGGGTCCGGCAACTCACGGTCTAGACGCTAGCTGCTAACAGGCTTGAAGTCCGTCCATGGGGCAGAGGTAAGTGCGGGAAGCTCAGGAGGTGATTAACCGGTTGATTTCGTGCAAAAGCACTTTGTCCGACCTCATCGCAACCCCACTTTTATATCCGGATCGATTTATTCACGTGACCCGGTCCATGTAGAGAAAAATCAAGACTTTATTATATTCATCAAAAAATTCAAAAAAATTCAAAAAGTGCACAACTTCATAAAATCCTAATAGAACACAGGAACAAATTCACTTGGTAATAGCGGTTATTCTATAAAGGGAGAGAGATCCACTATATCATTCAAGCCTGCTGGACCTTCAGCTCCAAGGCGGATGATCCACCTGGCCACTGCACGGATCAACATCGCGTCACGGTCTCCACCATTCTCAGGTCGTTTAACTCTATCCTGCTCCAGACAGTTCCTTAAATGGACAGAAGTGTCAGCAGAGAGCATAGTGGTCAGAAAGAAAGGAAATTAAAAAAGTAAAGAACTTCCTCTGGAGCATACAGCAGCTGATAAGTACTGGAAAGATTAAGATTTTTAAGTAGAAGTCATTTACAAATCTGTTTAACTTTTTGGTACCAGGTAACATGGTAACATAGTTGATAAGGTTAAAAAAAGACCAGAGTCCATCTTGTTCAACCTATAACCCTAATGAGTCCCTACTGAGTTGAGTTGATCCAGAGGAAGGCAAAAAACCCTCCTACTAGAGGTACAAATTCCTTCCCGACTCCAAATATGGCATCAGAATAAATCCCTGGGTCAACGTTCTGTTCCTATAAATCTAGAATCCATAACCGGTGATGTTATTATTGTTCAAAAATCCATTCAGACCGCTTTTTAATTATTTTACAGAGTTCACCATGACACCTCCTCAGGCAGAGAATTCCACAGTCTCACTGCTCTTACAGTAAAGAACCCCGTCTGTGCTGGTCTAGAAACCTTCTTTCCTCTAGACGTAGAGGATGCCCCCTTGTTATATATACAGTCATGGGTATAAATAGATCATGGAGACATCTCTGTACTGTCCCCTGATATATTTATACATAGTTATTAGGTCTCCCCTAAGCCTTCTTTTTTCTAAAGTAAATAACCCTAATTCTGATAATCTTTCTGGGTACTGTAGTCCTATTCCCCGTATTACCCTGGTTGCCTGTCTTTGAACCCTCTCCAGCTCCACTATATCTTTCTTGTACACTGGTGCTCAGTACTGTACACAGTATTCTATGTGTGGTCTGACCAGTACTGTACACAGTATTCCATGTGTGGTCTGACCAGTACTGTACACAGTATTCCATGTGTGTTCTGACCAGTACTGTACACAGTATTCCATGTGTGGTCTGACCAGTACTGTACACAGTATTCTATGTGTGGCCTGACCAGTACTGTACACAGTATTCTATGTGTGGTCTGACCAGTACTGTACACAGTATTCTATGTGTGGTCTGACCAGTACTGTACACAGTATTCTATGTGTGGTCTGACCAGTACTGTACACAGTATTCTATGTGTGGCCTGACCAGTACTGTGCACAGTATTCTATGTGTGGCCTGACCAGTACTGTGCACAGTATTCTATGTGTGGTCTAACCAGTACTGTACACTGTATTCTATGTATGGTCTGACCAGTACTGTACACAATATTCTATGTGTGGTCTGACCAGTACTGTACACAGTATTCTATGTGTGGTCTGACCAGTACTGTACACAGTATTCCACGTGTGGTCTGACCAGTAATGTACACAGTATTCTATGTGTGGTCTGACCAGTACTGTACACAGTATTCTATGTGTGGTCTAACCAGTACTGTACACTGTATTCTATGTATGGTCTGACCAGTACTGTACACAATATTCTATGTGTGGTCTGACCAGTACTGTACACAGTATTCTATGTGTGGTCTGACCAGTACTGTACATAGTATTCCATGTGTGGTCTGACCAGTACTGTACACAGTATTCTATGTGTGGTCTGACCAGTACTGTACACAGTATTCTATGTGTGGTCTGACTATTGATTTGTACAGCGGCAGAATTATTTCCTTGTCGTGGGCATCTATGCCCCTACTGATGCACCCCATGATTTTATTTGCCTTGGCAGCAGCTGCCCAACACTGGTCACTACAGCTAAGTTTACTATTAACTAAGACCCCTAAGTCCTTTTCCATGTCAGTCGTCCCAAATGTTCTCCCATTTAATACATAATCCCCGCCCGGATATTTCCTCCCCATGTGCATTACCTTACATTTATCAGTGTTGAACCTCATCTTCCACTTCCCAGCCCAAACCTCCAACCTATCCAGATCCATTTGTAACAGTGCACTGTCCTCTATAGTGTTATCTACTGTACACAGTGCACTGTCTTCTATAGTGTTGACCCCTTTACAGAGTTTAAAAGAACTGAGTCCCTGAGGAAGCGAGTGAGCGAAACGACGTAGGGGTAGGCTCCTGACTACTTGTAAATATGGCACTGTGTCAGATAGCTATATGCATGGACAGTTTTGTATTATTATCATTGCTTTAGGGACAATTGATGCTCCAGCCTTTATGGAGGTAGCTCTGCTCCTCAAACATGCATGGTTGCATCCTTGGTTCCCTTTAAATACTGCCCTGGGCATTAGGCAGGTGACATTATAAGTGCTATACAACAATATATGTCCTTTTTGTGTTTACACTAGTGTACTGGGTTTACAGCTTTTTATATGAGTGTATATTCGTACATTTGTTTTGTGGTCTTTTTTTAGTCCACCTTGCACAGAGTACCATATGTTTATTCTTTCTATGTTTTCCTATGTACTTTTTTGGACATCATGTACCTTTTTTCTAGAGCCTTTATTCTTCTGACTGCTGCTGATTTTTTTAAGCTGTTTTATTCTAATTGTTAATAATAAAGGTATATATTGTTCATGACTCTATGTGTCAGTTTGGTGCATTTTAGATTATTTTGGTTATACAATAGCGCCAAACAGTGATTGGTACTTGATTGGATTTTGGCCTATACTATTGGTTTACACTTTACAGAGTTTAGCATCACCTGCAAAGATTGCTACTTTACTACTCAACCCCTCTACAAGGTAATTAATTAAAAATAAATGTTTTCCAGGGGAGTGCCCCTTTAACCCCCTTTACATTTTTCCCAAGTGGGGTTCGGGCTGATGGCCCAGGCCATAACAGTTTCTCCCAAGCGTGTGCTGCTATGGAGCCCATAAAAAGATTCTTAGGAGTCTTAGCACTTTTTGGCTGTATTCCTTTGGCAGATGAGTAATTGAAAATGTATGGTGGGGGACACAAATATTAGCCCTTCTCTCCTGCATGGCAAAATCTGGCACCATAATGAGAGGTCTAGTTTGGTTTTTGCTATATTGTCCCCTTTTATCTATATTCCCCACTGCTGGAGGCAAAAGGCTCTTGGGGGGCCGTCCTCTACCAGACCAATCTCCTCCCCTGCAGTACCGATCTGTTACTTACAGTAGTGTTGTTCTAATATTTGTTTTATTTCACCCATTGCTCTCATAAACCTTGATGATTATGTAGAAAGTGATGTGATCAAGATTGTAACCCTTTATTTTACCCCAGATGATTTAATAAAACACTCAATTAAAAGGGGCTGCAATACCGGTTTGCCCTGTGACTCGGTAAACTATATCTCAAATTTTTATGACCAAGAAATAAAAAGTTATGTGAAATGCTGTACAGAAGATAACTGCAACACCGGTGACTACTACAGTGAGTACTTTATTTATCCATGTAACAGAGATCACTTTGCCCTTTAAAGGGGTATTCCAGGCAAAACCTTTTTTTATATATATATCAACTGGCTCCAGAAAGTTAAACAGATTTGTAAATTACTTCTATTAAAAAATCTTAATCCTTCCAATAGTTATTAGCTTCTGAAGTTTTCTGTCTAACTGCTCAATGGTGATGTCACGTCCCGGGAGCTGTGCATGATGGGAGAATATCCCCATAGGAACTGCACAGCTCCCGGGACGTGAGTCATCAGAGAACAGTTAGACAGAAAACAACAACTGAACTTCAGAAGCTAATAACTATTGGAAGGATTAAGATTTTTTAACAGAAGTAATTTACAAATCTGTTTAACTTTCCGGAGCCAGTTGATATATATATATATATATATATATATATATATATATATATATATATATATAAGTTTTGGCCTGGAATACCCCTTTAAATCTCTACCTGATAAATATTTTGGCTATGATAATTCAATAGGTTTACCTGCCGTTCTAGGTCACAGCACAAGTGACAGATTGAGATAATGGCCCTGATCTACTAAGAGTGTTGTATAGCTTGGGTTTTTATTCCCTACAAAAAAAATTCCATGGTATTTACTATGGTTTCCCTACAATTGGGACTTTTCCCTACATTTTGCTTTTTTTTACACATGCTCTGATCTGTCGGGTTTTCCTAAGCTCAAATCCACCAAATTTTCTGTGGAAACCTTAGTAAATATGTCGTTTTTTTTTTTTTTTTTTTTTTTTTTTTAAATGACAGAGACACTCCCCCTTTTTGGCAACCACACCCACTTTTCCTGATGGTCACACCCCTTTTTGTGGTTTTCTCAGTAAAATGGAGAGTTGGTTGTTTTTTTTTTTTCAATTCTGGCATAAATTCTGGTGCACAGCCCGACAAAAGATGTCGGGTTTACAATAGTAAATCAGGGCCATAATGGTTGGATTCCACATACAAACTTAGTTCTGCTATGTTGATACACATTTAGCCAAAAAGTAACTGGTGATCTTCTGCAGTTTACACTTAGGGGGAGATTTATCAAAACCTGTCCAGAGGAAAAGTTGCCCAGTTGCCCATAGCAACCAATCAGCTCGCTTCTTTCATTTTTAACAAGGCCTCTGCAAAATGAAAGAAGCGATCTGATTGGTTGCTATGGGCAACTCAGCAACTTTTCCTTTACACAGATTTTGATAAATCTCCCCATTAGGGTCTATTCACATGGCGGAATTTCCAAATTTAAGCAACAAATAGAAAAAGAACCGGCACTGTAGTGTGGTCTAGCGGTTCCGTAAACACTGAGGCTGAGCTGGTACAAATGGACGGGTGGTGCGGCAATGGTGTCAGGGGTGCGCTTATATGGAACATGCAGAGATACTTCATACGAAAAGAAAGAAAGTACATACTACGCACTCACCCGGTTTCATGCCAAAGAATGGGTTTCTTTATTCCAGAATTCACATGGAACACAGAGGTAAAGGTCGGGAAGAGGAAGGAGGTAGAGCTCGGCCGAGCCCGTGGAACGACGGTCCCGTATCGCGGGTTCTCCGTTTGGTCACGCATGGCGTGACCAAACGGAGAACCCGCGAAACGGGACCGTCGTTCCACGAGTGTCAACGGGAGTTCAACGAGTGTCAACGGGAGTTCCACGAGTGTCAACGGGAGTTCAACGAGTGTCAACGGGAGTTCCACGAGTGTCAACGGGAGTTCCACGAGTGTCAACGGGAGTGAGGAATCCCATAGAAGTGTATTGGGCTTTCATTTCAGGTGGAAATTCCGCCGTGTGAATAGACCCTTACTGTATACACTTTGAGAGAGAGAGAGACAGCGCACAGTGTAGTCTGTGGGGTCATTTATCTACTTCCCACCACATTTCTGATGACATCACAGGATCAGGATGCTTATTAACCCTTTCTCATTTCTATCTTTGTCCCTTTGGCTTTTAGTTCCTCCGGAGCCAACAGAGCACAAAGGAAAGAACTGCACCTCTTGTTATAAAGGTGGCCTGAAAGAGTGTATCAGTGACCGCACAGCTCAGTGCCTAAATGAAGACGACCAATGCTTGGATTATATTGGAACATTCAAAGATCCAGGTATTATATCCGTATTATTCTATTATTGACAGAAGTGATGTCAACTATTCAACTCTAGAACATTTACTCTGTGATAACTTGAAAACCCCTTGATAGATTTGTCTCAACATAATAACATATTAAGGAGGATACACAACACTATTAAAGGGGTACTCCATTGGAAAACATCTTTTTTGTTTAAATCAACTGGTGCCAGAAAGTTAAACAGATTTGAAAATTAATTCCATTTAAAAATCTTAATCCTTCCATTATTTATCAGCTGCTGTATGCGCCACAGGAAGTTATTTTCTTTTTAAATTTATTTTCTGTCCGACCACAGTGCTCTCCGCTGACACCTCTGTCCATGCCAGGAACTGTCCGGAGCAGGAGAGGTTTGATATGGGGATTTGCTCCTACTCTGGACAGTTCCTGAAATGGACAGAGGTGTCAGCAGAGAGCACTGTGGTCAGACTGTCCGGAGCAGGAGAGGTTTGTTATGGGGATTTGCTCCTACTCTGGACAGTTCCTGAAATGGGCAGAGGTGTCAGCAGAGAGCACTGTGGTCAGAAAGTATATTGTTAGTTAAACCACACGGTCAATGGCGTACCCGCAAAAAAATTCCAAAGTCCAAAATAGCGTATTTTTGGTCACTTTTTATACCATAAAAAATGTTATAAAAAGCGATCAAAAAGTCTGCTCAAAACAAAAATGGTACTGATAAAAACTTCAGATCACGGCGCAAAATATGGGCCCTCATACCGCCCCATATGCGGAAAAATAAAAAAGTTATAGGGGTCAGAAAATGACAATTTTAAACGTATTAATTTTCCTGCATGTAGTTATGTTTTTTCCAGAAGTACGACAAAATCACACCTATATAAGTAGGATATCATTTTAATCGTATGGACCTACAGAATAAAGATAAGGTGTCATTTTTACCGAAAAATGTACTGCGTAGAAACAGAAGCCCCCAAAAGTTACAAAACGGCATTTTTTTTTTCAATTTTGTCGCACAATTATTTTTTTTTCCGTTTCACCGTAGATTTTTGGGCAAAATGACTGACGTCATTATAAAGTAGAATTGGTGGCGCAAAAAATAAGCAATCATATGGATTTTTAGGTGCAAAATTGAAAGAGTTATGATTTTTTAAAGGCAAGGAGCAAAAAACAAAAATGCAAAAACGAAAAAACCCCGGTCCTTAAGGGGTTAAAAAAATAATGTTTCCACTGGAGTACCCCTCCTCCAGTTAATATTTCCCATTCCTTTTAAATACACTTCTGGCTTGGCTTTGGTCAAAAACTGCAGTGGCAGTTGTCCAAAAGATGCCAAATAAGACCTGTGTGGAAACCTATATGAGCCAAAAAATAGAGCCAAAGGCCGACATTTATCATTGTCTTTAGACTGTTTTTCGTGTCTAGAAAAGGCGCAAAAAGGGGTTTATTTGCACCTTTTTTTGTGCCTTTTGGTTTACACATTTCTGCTGAGTTGCAATCCAGAGATTTTGGCACTACACATGATATGGACGGGTTTTATGAACTGCGCCTTTTTGTGGAAAAAGTCTCTAAAACTACACCAGCCCAGACTTAGCTTAGCTTTTTGGTGTATGTGAAAAAAAAAATGTGACCTGCACAAAATCTATCAAATGCTCTGCGACCATTTAATAAATTTGGTTCTCCTACACATTACCAGCGCACAAAAAAAGTGTAGAAAATGCTTCAATTACACCTACAATGATAAATGCCGGCCAAAGTGTCAAGCAACTAGAGGGTATTTGTTCAGTGCACAGTAAAATAATAATAATCACCTATCAAGAATAGCACCAAATAGAGATGAGCGAACTTACAGTAAATTCGATTTGTCACGAACTTCTCGGCTCGGCAGTTGATGACTTATCCTGCGTAAATTAGTTCAGCTTTCCGGTGCTCCGGTGGGCTGGAAAAGGTGGATACAGTCCTAGGAAAGAGTCTCCTTGGACTGTATCCACCTTTTCCAGCCCACCGGAGCACCTGAAAGCTGAACTCATTTATGTAGGATAAGTCATCAACTGCCGAGCTGAGAAGTTCATGACAAATCGAATTTACTGTAAGTTCGCTCATCTCTAGCACCAAACATGAATGAAAATAAAATGGAAAATCTTTATTTAAAGGAGTACTATGATGCAAAATTTAGAACCCCCCAAATATTCCCCACGACTGCACCTCTCTATCCATGTCATTCTTTCTTGATTCGATTCAGCCGTTCTCCCGGAGCGGCGGCGCATAGTTCTCGCCACTTCCAGGTTATGGTGGTGAGGAGGATGAAGTAAAAATCGTCATCCCCCATGCTGCCTTGCTCTGATTTCCTGTCCCTCAGTGCCTCTCTACTCCTCACCCCCGCCCTTCACTTGTGAACTCCCCTCCCCTGTAATTACAATAATCACGCCCCCCTGCTGCCGCCCGGTGCATTGCCGTGGAATGAGATTTGCCATAGAATGAGATGGTCCGCCTCCATCACATCCTATTGGCTCTCTCTTGTCACGTGACATATTTAAACGTCACAAATCTCATTCCACAGCATTGTCAATTTGGCTATCACAGGGAGAGGATCTCCTCACCCTGTGATAGCTGAAGCTGTACGGAGCTCTCATGGCCTCTGTGGCCCGACAGAAGTTCACACATGTACGCAGCTCATACGGCTGCCTCATATACATTTACTGTTGATCCACAGCGCTATCGGGATCCCTATGCCCGATGGCGCTGTCATCAGGATCCCCATGCCCGCAGCTCTACACCCCGTCCCCCGCATCTCTACTCCCCGTCCCCCGCAGCTCTACTCCCCGTCCCCTGTGAACGCTCAGGGAGCGATCCACAGCGCTATGGGGATTCCTACGCCCGATGGCGCTGTGATCAGTGTGCGTCCCCGCGAGCGCCCCATGCCCGCAGCTCTACTCCCCGTCCCTCCGTAGCTCTACTCCCCGTCCCGTTAACGCTCAGGGAACGGGGAACAGAAAGTAGAGCATCGGGCGCAGGTTAAGTTATTCGCGTAGTGCTGCGCATGCGCAGTACTACTTTACCTGCGCCCGATGCTCTACTTTCTGTTCCCCGTTCCCTGAGCGTTAACGGGACGGGGAGTACAGCTGCGGGGGGCGGAGGACGGGGAGTACAGCTGCGGGCATGGGGCGCTCGCGGGGACGCACACTGATGACAGCGGCATCAGGAATAGGAATCCCCATAGCGCTGTGGATCGCTCCCTGAGCGTTCACAGGGGACGGGGAGTAGAGCTCCGGGGGACGGGGAGTAGAGCTGCGGGGGACGGGGAGTAGAGATGCGGGGGACGGGGAGTAGAGATGCGGGGGACGGGGAGTAGAGATGCGGGGGACGGGAAGTACAGCTGCGGGGGACGGGGTGTAGAGCTGCGGGCGTGGGGATCCTGATGACAGCGCCATCGGGCATAGGGATCCCGATAGCGCTGTGGATCAACAGTAAATGTATATGAGGCAGCTGTATGAGCTGCGTACATGTGTGAACTTCTGTCGGGCCACAGAGGCCATGAGAGCTCCGTACAGCTTCAGCTATCACAGGGTGAGGAGATCCTCTCTCTGTGATAGCCAAATTGACAATGCTGTGCGCATCGATGCGTGACGTTTAAATATGTCACGTGACAAGAGAGAGCCAATAGGATGTGATGGAGGCGGACCATCTCATTCTATGGCAAATCTCATTCCACGGCAATGCACCGGCATGTGAACCCAGCACTATGATGTGTGTTTCCCTCCCCCCCCCCCATGTGTGCAGAAATCAGATATATACTGTCCTCTTAGAAGCGCCAAAGAAACTATCATGGTATAGTAATAATAACTACAGTACAGTATTCAAAGAAGTTATAAAATACCAAATAATGCCACAAGGTGCACAGTAAACTAAGGCGAACAAGAGAGAAGGAGGGTAACAAGACAAATGTCACTGACGTGGTGTGGAAGCTGGAAAAAAGGGGACAAGAGGTGCACCTAGGTAGAGTCGCTAATACAGCTACTAACACCGTCTCACCACAATGTCCCCCAAGAGCATATACCAAGCAACCGGCTGCCACATCCCAATCAGAGTCACAGAGTCATGCTGTTACACTCACAGGGTCTGGTCACGCACTACCCTTATGCTGTTACACTCACAGGGTCTGGTCACGCACTACCCTTATGCTGTTTCGCAACTCGCTTCATCAGGGAGTCTGTGTGGAAACCTGGGCTAAAAGGGTGTTCTAGGCCAGTGTTCACCAACCCAGTCCTCAAGGCACAACCAACAGTCCAGGATTTTTATTTTTCCCTGTTCTATTCCAATGGAGTAACTGAAAAAACCCGGAATGTTGGTGTGCCTTGAGGACTGGGTTGGGAAACACTGTTCTAGGCAGTTCTACCAAGTTGTTACCATAAAGTAACTTATGAACATAATTGATATCACTGAATAATCTCCAATGTTCTTTATTACAGATCACGTTACCCAAGTACAAAATTTTAAAGGCTGCGGATCTCCTTTGGCCTGCCAATATAAGTTTGGAGCATTGATAGGCTTGGAAGAACTTGAGACCATGCGTTTTACCTGTATTCAATAACAAAATGTTGTGAAGGTTGGAACTAAACCTAGAAAAGCTCTGCATTGTCTAATATCCAACATAATGACAAAGAAACATGAGAAATGGTGTAATAAAACCCTGATAAAGCATCCAAATCAATGTGATTCAAAATGCGGTCTTCATCTAATAAGGTTAGGGCTCCGCACAGACTATCCAAAGGATTGGGAATAAGATGTCCGATCGCGGGGGTCCAGCCACTGGGGACCCCTGTGATCTCTGTGCTGCACCTGGAGTTCTTTAGAGCGTCGGGTGCAGTGCTGGAGACTCATGATGTCACGGCCGCGTCCCATTTGTGACTTCCCAGCCACACCCCCTCAATGCAAGTCTCCCATAGACTTTCATTGAGGGGGCATGCCCGTGATGTCACGAGCCTCTGCGAAGTTTGCTCCGTGTCCCGGATGTCTGGGATGCCGCAGCCGAGATCACGGGAGTCCCGCCGCTGGGATAGGGGATAAGATACCTAGCGGCAGAGTACCCCTTTAAGCCATAATCACAGGATAGGGGACTATTGGCTGACCGCGGGAGATCTGACTGCTGGGACCCCCTGCGGTGTTCTGTACGGTGCCCTGGCTCTCGTCGTGCACGAAGCGAGGTCAATAGGCTTTCTTTATGCATCTCTATGGGAGAGTCGGAGATACATGAATACAGTACTCCTGGTTCCGCCTGGTATGGGGCAATTACATCAATCTCATAAGGATTTTTTGCCTTCCCCTGGATCAACACAGTAAGGATATAGATTGAACTTAATGGACCCTTGTTTTGGTCAACCCCATAAACTATGTAATGCAATGTCTGTTCCCAAACTTGAAAAAAAATAATTTCTCATAGACATCAGTATTTAGACCCTTTGCACCCCCTTTATTGCTCACAAAATTAGTAGGAGTAGTGCCCCCTCCCTATTTCCTGCTGTCATTCATTTGGATGGAGGGTAAATCATTTTTAAAGAACCATTACGGCTATCCGAGGTTTCCAAATCAGATGAGCTGAAACCGACTTAATTCTTTATGCCCTATTTAACTCTTTAACCCCTTAAGGACCAAGCCCATTTTCACCTTAAGGACCAGGCCAATTTTATTTTTGCGTAAAAATGATATGTGTTCTTTATTCTGTGGGTCAATACGATTAAAATGATATCCATGGCTAGATACTTTTATATTTTTGTACCGCCTAAAAAAAATCTAAAACTTTTTGTACAAAATCAATAATCTAAAATCGCCCTTTTTTGACCACCTATAACTTTTTCATTTTTCCGTATATAGGGCGGTATGAGGGCTAATTTTTTGCGACGTCATCTGTACTTTTTTTTTTAAATACCACATTTGCATATATATTGCATATAAAAAAAGATCATTTTTTATTAATTTTCTTTTTATAAAATGTGACAAAAAAGCAGCATTTTTGGACTTTTTTTTATTTTTTACATTTACGCCATTCACCGTACGGGATCATTAACATTATATTTTGATAGTTCGGACATTTACGCACGCGGCGATGCCAAATGTGTTTATTAAAAAAATGTACGCTTTTTGGGGGTAAAATGGGAAAAACTGACAATTAAAATTTTTATTGGCGGAGGGGATTTTTCACTTTTTTTTACTTTTTATTGTTACATTTTTCAACTTTTTTTTACACTTTTTATGTCCCCATAGGGGACTATCTATAGCAATCCTTTGATTGCTAATACTGTGCAGTGCTATTTATAGGACACAGCACTGCTCAGTATTATCGGTGATCTTCTGCTCTGGTCTGCTCAATCTCAGACAAGAGCAGAAGACCCCGGGAGACAGCCGGAGGCAGGTGAGGGGACCTCTGGTTGCCATGCTGGATGATCGGATCGCTGCGGCAGCGCTGCGGGCGAACTGATCATCCATTCAAAGGCATCTGAGGGGTTAATGGCGGACATCCGTGCAATCACGGATGTCGGCCATTACGGGCGGGTCCCCGGCTGCTGCTAGCAGCCGGAACCTGCCGTGTATGACGCGAGCATCGTTTCGTCCGGTGCTCGTGGTCATACATAGGAGGTAAATGTACGTCCTGGTGCGGGACATCCCGCCAAACCAGGACGTACATTTACGTCCGTGGTCGTTAAGGGGTTAAGATGAACCTGGGATTATCCCCTAAACTAGTGCATTTTCACCATGAACAGAGTGCATTTTACTTATAGGTGGAGATTAGTGAAAAATTTGATTCGGCCGATTCCCGAATTTTCCCAAAAAATTTGGTACGGACCAAATTTATTTGCAGCGAATCGCTATTAAAAACGCCTATTTCCGGCCTACAGAGAGGCTCAATAGGGGTGTAGAACACTTTGCATTGTCCTAGCACGCATAGGGAGTGTGCTGTGTTAGTGAAATAATACTGCTATTCAGTACGACATGCAGATTACAGGCATCGCTATTAGAATCACTGCTGCAGAGCATCTGGATGTGGGAGATTTTTTATGTAATTTTGATTTCATTTAATTTGAATTTATTAGAATTTTTTGATTACCCATTCTGGTGAGCATCAAGCTGGTGGTCCTCAGCCAGGCGAGATACCACCTGTTCCAGCCCCTGCTTCTGAGCACCCCCCTGACTGTGAAGTGCGAATGTTTCATTTAATCAGTTATGGTTCATTGTTATCGCTCCAAGCTGTTTCATTGGATTCTTCTGATAATTCCACATGTAATATATGACGTCGACGACCATAGGGCCTTAATCTTGAAAAGATTACAACGATTTTTTTTTATTTTAATTTAAGATTAGATTCCCAAGTTTAATGTCCCGGTGTTTACTTTGAACTAATACTGTATGACCACAAAACCCAATCTAACAAGGAGTCACATGGCAACATGAGGAGGCCATAATCAGGCAGAATGACACAGCCTGGAATTGGCAGCAGCAAGAGAAGACCATATAGTGGCTGAATGGCACAGCCTGGAGTTGACGGCAGCATAAGGAGACCATAATCACAATCACTAAGATTAAAAGAATAATTTTCAAATTTAAATTGAAGATTCATGGTAGCCAGTGCTGCCATAAACATTTTTAGGTAATGTCCCAGGCCCAGCAGCATCAGTAAACCATATAGTGGCTGAATGACACAGCCTAGAGCTGGCGGCAGCATGAGGAGACAATAGGGCTTCACAATCCCTAAGATTAAAAGATTAATTTTCTAATTTAAATTGAAGATTTATGGTAGCTAGTGCTATCCTCTAGCTCCTCTATACAAGATAGTACGCTACTTAGATGTAGGTATGTGCTATGCACTTATGAGGCAGAAAAATGTGCTACAGTACGCTTAAAAAAGGATTTGAGTAAAACACCAGCAGTTGTATCAGTTTTACATGTTAGACTAAACTAAGTACAATTTGAAATTCTGGTGCAGCAGAGTCCTTTTGGTGGAACTATTCTTGCATAGCCCCACCCATGACCAAAAGGGACTGCTAAAATTCCAAAATCTAAAATTCCAGGGCCTATTTTTGGTTTGAGTCTGGGACTGATCGCAGTAATCCTTTTTTTTTTTAATCTGGACTAGGGCTTATGTAAATTTGCAAAAAAGTGGGTTTTCTAGGAATTAGAGAGGAGAACAATGCCTCCTATGAAAAAACAATCCCACAAAAAAATAGTAAAAAAAAAAAGAATAGGCAAAAATAACTGAAAAATGCAAAGAAGAAAGGACACGGAGACTCCAAAAAATGAGAAAATGAAATGTCCTAAAAATCGGTGTAGGAGAATAACTAAGCTCCTTACTTCATACATTACGTATCTGAATGACGTGAGGTCTATTCTTCAACGAACCTCTTATCACCATACAACATTCCGACACCATCCCGACATCATGCATCCTTTCTCCACCACTGCCCACTATTATAGACACATGGTAAAGTCGTTGTTTGTGGTCATCTTTTCTCTCCATTCTGCATTTATGATAGAGATGCATCAAATCTAAAAATGTTCTAGTTCTAAACTAGAGCATTGTACCCGTCTGTACTAAACTGGCTTAAAGGGGTACTCCGCCCCTAGACATCTTATCCCCTATTCAAAGGTGGCAGGACCCCCGTGATCTCGGCTGTGGCACCCCAGACATTCAGTGCACGGTGCAAACTTCGCTCCTTGCCAGATGAATGGTGATGCAGGGCGGAGGCTCGTGATGTTGCGACCACACCCCGCTCATGATGTCATGACCACGTCCCCTCAATCCAAGTCTATGGTAGGGGGCGTGGTGCCCGTCCCTCCCCTCCCATAGGCTTGCATTGAGGAGGCGTGGCCATGACATCATGAGCGGGGTGTGGTCGCAACATCACGAGCCTCCGGCGCTGCACCCGATGCTCTAAACTAACGTCGGGTGCCGCAGGGAGATCAGACATCTTATCCCCTATCTTTTGGATGGAGGATAAGATGTCTAGGGGCAGAGTACCCTTTTAAGCCAACCTCTTTTCATTGATTTGTAGGAATCCACTGCATGGTTTTGGTTATAAATAAGATCTATATTACACTCTAGATCTAGAGTACAGACTTCAAATAATAGAATAGGTGTTATATAAAACATTGTGACAAGACTTTTCCATGTGTTACATCAAGGCTATACAGCAGTAGCCCTATTAGAGATGAGCAAACTTAGAGTAATTCGATTTGTCACAAACCTCGCAGCTCGGCGGTTGCTGACCTTATCCTGCATAAATGAGTTCAGCTTTCAGGTGCTCCGGTGGCTGGAGACTCTCTCCTAGGACTGTATCCACCTTTTCCAGCCACCGGAGCACCGGAAAGCTGAACTAATTTATGCAGGATAAGGTCAGCAACCGCCGAGCCGCAAGGTTTGTGACGAATCGAATTGCTGTAAGTTATCTCATCTCTATGCCCTATCATTACCCGTGTGTCTATGTCCAATTCAATGTGCTCGCTTGGCCTTCTGTCCGGTACCATAATTTCACCATAAATATCATTCTAAAAGCAGTAAGAAACTTCCAAAATAAGTTTCTGGTGAGTCATTCGCTAGAAGGTATCAGCTGATCACATGCACAATGGCTTGAAGCATGCCTGGCATCCAGGAGACAATATTGACACATAACGATTAAACATAAGTAAAGGCAAAATATATATAAATATATATATATATATATATATATATATATATATATATATATATATATATAATTGTCACATGTATCTCACATAGATCTTCCCTTGGTTCAACCACAATGAGATCCTTCATTCTCTCCCTTACTATCTTCTGTGTCATCTCATCGATAGGTAAGATCTTTATGTGTAATCTCTTGTGGTAGGTAAAGTCTTTTCTTTTTTCATGACTACAGTCTACTTGTCTATATGACTTTCTATAGCTCCATGCACCACTTGTGCCATTTTACAAAAAAAATGTGGTGGCTCAGTACGGGAAGTGTTACCCCGTGCTCCTGCTGTCCTGTCAGGCAGCCTCCTTCCGTGTCCCCAAGGCCCCTGCACTTGTTTCCTCATTGTAAATATGTTTTACCATGTTTCATAAAATGTAATGTTTAAGAGTTATACCATGTGATATGTCATGTGATTGTTACCCAGGAGGTACCAGTGACCAGGTGATCCCAAGAGTGACCTATGGGCTCCCTGCTAGTCTCCCCCATATAATCCCTGGGTGGAGCTTCTCTCTCTTCTCCTGAGGTCCAGTGCAGTCTTGTCTAGTGTGTGTGTCCAGAGTGTTGGAGACCTCAAAGTCCAGTCCTGCAGCCGCCATCAAGTCAAGTAAGATAAAGTCACAGCTTTATGAGTCAAGTCAATCCCTGTCATCTGTCAAGTGCATCGTGATGTCAAGGCTCCGCCCCTCGTGACGTCACAGCCTGCCCACTAAATACAAGTCTATGGGAGGGGGCGAGGGGGTCATCACGCCCCCTGCCAAAGAGTTGCATTAAGGGGGCGGACCGTGATGTCATGAGGGGCGGAGCCATGACATCACGCTGCTCCGTCCCCTGTATCGCCCGTCATTACACACAGAGCGAACTCGCTCTGTGCAGCAATGATAGCACGGTGCTGCAGCAGCGATCCCGGGGGTCCCCAGCAGCGGGACCCCGGCGATCTGACATCTTATCCCCTATCCTTTGGATAGGGGATAAGATGTCTAGGGGCGGAGTAACCCTTAAAGGTCTCTGCATCACTGGTCACCCCCTTGGGCCCTGGCTGAACTGTATAGACTTTACCAATTGTCCACCTCAATAAAGCTACCGCTGTCCGTTACTTGACGTTGGAGTCTTTATTGCCCCCGTGCCTAGCTCAGGATCCATTGGTATACCTTCGGGTATAGGCTAAACCACGCCCTGGCGTCACGAATACAAGGGGTTAATGCCATCTGCCCTGCACCACACACCCCGCCACCACAAAAAAAGCAGAACAGAAATAAATGGGCGCAGCACTCTGTCGAGTTATTCTGCCTTGGTATCTTCCCAGCATCCAAACCCCTATTGATCAAAACCTATGACATGTCACAGTGACAGAAGTTTTTAAAAGGGATACTTACCATTTTAAGAACTAGTTGCTGGGACATGTCACCCAGTACAGCCTTCTATGAGGGGTCTCGGGACCAAGAAGCCTCTCAGCGTGTAGATCCTTTGCTTAGACCCAAGTCCTCTCCTCAGGTCCATACCCATCCCTGTACTAAATATTGAAATGCCCATTAAACCTTTCTGCAGTCAAGGATCCTGGAACCCTTATACTCCAATTCCCCTTAAAAGGGTAATCCGCCCTAAACATCTTCTATCCAAAGGATCTCCCTGACAGACGTCACGGCCCCTCCCATAGACTTGCATTAGGCAGCCTTGACTGTGACGCCACGAGCCTCAGCCCCGCATCGCCAGTCATCCGGCACGGAGCGAAGTTCGTTCCATGCATCATTTGTCTGGGGTGCCGCAGCCGAGATTATGGGGTTCACCAAGTGCAGCAGGGAGATGAGCGGGACCCCCACGATCAGACATCTTATCCCCTATCCTTTGGATAGGGGATAAGATGCCTAACGGTGGAGTACCCCTTTATTATTCATTGAGCCAGGCTTATAAGTACTTAAAAAGTCAAACTGGGTAAAGAACAACACCTGAGGATTCAAACATTTGCAAACTAAAGGTAGGTCAAGTTTTTGTGATCAATTAACATATAAAACCTTTCTCCCATAATAATGTGGTGGCCCGGTACCATATTACATACCGTACCTAGTGTAAAGGTCCCCAATACAGAGTAACTACGCTCAGGTAGGGTCCCTCAGGTGGGACAGCCCCTAGTCGCCTCTTCTTAAGTCTAATTGTCTAATGTTAATATATGTATATATTTAATAATAGTATATATCTCGGATAATGTATAGTACTTACCTTGTTTAGCGCCGCAGGACCTTCGGTCATGTGACCATGTTAATCTCCTCTATGGTATGTTGGAGGACCTTAGGAGGTCCTTGGGTCACGTGTTACCCACAAATCTTTGTAATGGTGATTGACATCAGTAATGGACCAATTAACGCTAGTCCAGCCCCTGCCCATATAAGGGAGTTGTAGCCAATTATCGCTCTCTTGGGTTGCTGCTCTCGTGGATGCCGGACTAGCAGGTTGGATCTGCGCCACTTTCAAAGACACGCTAGGCCTCAAAACCTACCGGCCTCAGCACAACTAAAACTGTGAGTTCTAAACTACCCCCGCTAATGCTAGCGTGACTACTGGACCGCAACTAATCCCCTAAATCCAGTGGAACAGCGCATCATACCTAAAGACTCTAATTTGCTAAAGTCCCAACCTTTGTCAATCTCCAAAGAAAGCAGTTGTATACATAAGAGACTGTTCCGTTATGGAAGCTTGCAGAAAATCTTCAGTAAAAGTTATACCTGTTTCAGAAAACTCTCCGGTTGTGGACATTCTATTATTATCTACCTCCCTATCGCTCTTGGGAAGGGTGGCGGTAGGACAAGCATTATTGAGGAACCTGCCCCCTAGCGTCACAAATAGCAAGGGTTAACGGACACCCTTTGGTAACCGCACAGCTACACTCCCCATACCCTACATCTCCCAGGCTATCACAATAAGATTTATTTTCGGTCTTTCAGGTCTTGCTCTTGAATGTCTTCAATGTATGGAAGCGAACAGTTACACATGTGACGGGGTCTCAGTTCAGTGTCCTAACTCTACAGAATGTATAGTGATCTCCCAGTTGTATAGGATCGGTGAGTATTACAAAGCTTTTAATCTATTACACTGCTCAAAAAAATTAAGGGAACAACTAAACAACACAATGTAACTCCAAGTCAATGACACTTCTGTGAAATCACACTGTCCACTCAGGAAGCAACACTGATTGACAATCAATTTCACATACTGTTGTGCAAATGGAACAGACAGCAGGTAGAAATTAAAGGCAGTTAGCAAGACACCCCCAATAAAGGAGTGGCTCTGCAGGCGGTGACCACAGACCACTTCTCAGTTCCTATGCTCCCTGGCTGATGTTTTGGTCACTTTTGAATGCTGGCGGTGCTTTCACTCTAGTGGTACCATGAGACGGCATCTAGAACCCACACAAGTGGCTCAGGTAGTGCAGCTCATCCAGGATGGCACATCAATGCGAGCTGTGGCAAGAAGGTCTTCTGTGTCTGTCAGCGTAGTGTCCAGAGCATGGAGGCGCTACCAGGAGACAGGCCATACATCAGGAGATGTGGAGGATCCCGTAGGAGGGCAACAACCCAGCAGCAGGACCGCTACCTCCGCCTTTGTGCAAGGAGGAGCAAGAGGAGCACTGCCAGAGCCCTGCAAAATGACCTCCAGCAGGCCACAAATGTGCATGTGTCCACTCAAACAGTCAGAAACAGACTCCATGAGGGTGGTATGAGGGCCCGACGTCCACAGGTGGGGACTGTGCTTACAGCCCAACACCGTGCAGGACGGTTGGCATTTGCCAGAGAACACCAAGATTGGCAAATTCGCCACTGCTGCCCTGTGCTCTTCACAGATGAAAGCAGGTTCACACTGAGCACATGTGACAGATGTGACGGAGTCTGGAGATGCTGTGGAGAATGTTCTGCTGCCTACAACATCCTCCAGTAATGGTGTGGGGTGGCCCTCCGTGTGCTTACCAGAGGTAGCTTGACTGCCATTAGGTACCGAGATGAGATCCTCAGACCCCTTGTGAGACCATATGCTCGAGCGGTTGGCCCTAGGATCCTCCTAATACAAGATAATGCTAGACCTCATCTGGCTGGAATGTGTCAGCAGTTCCTGCAAGAGGAAGGCATTGATGCTGTGGACTGGCCGCCCGTTCCCCAGACCTGAATTCGTTTAAGCACATCTGGGACATCATGTCTCCTTCCATCCACCAACAAACTGTCCAGGAGATGGTGGATGCTTTAGTCCAGGAACATGCCCAGGCGTTGTAGGGAGGTCATACGGGCACGTGGAGGCCACACACACTACTGAGCCTCATTGTGACTTGTATTAAGGACATTACATAAAGTTGGATCGGCCTGTAGTGCGGTTTCCCACTTTGATTTTGAGTGTGACTCCATATCCAGACCTCCATGGGTTGATAAATTTGATTTCCATTGATAATTTTTGTGTGATTTTGTTGTCAGCGCATTCAACTATGTAAAGACGAAAGTATTTCATACGATTCGTTCATTCATTCAGATCTAGGATGTGTTATCTTAGTGTTCCCTTTATTTTTTTGAACAGTGCATATACAGATGTGAATATTTCTGTTTTAGTGCTATACCATACCAATAACTTCTTGTCCTGTCCCCTGTTAAGACCCCTACAATCACCAAAGTGGACAGATTAAAAGTGGAACCAAAAAACTTTTTGGTTCTACTTAGAGATTCTGAATGAAGTGACTATAAAAGCTGAAGGACCTGTCAGGTCTTCTAACAGGCCAATATGAATTGAGGAGTACCTCTCATGATGTTCTTTAATGTTATAATCCTCCCAGTTCACTGCCCCATCATGATAATCTACCTTGATATTGCTCTGTATTTTCTGCTCAGTCTCAGTCAGATACACAGACTGGGAAGGGGCGTTCCCCAGCAGCCGTGACATCATCTGAAGTCATACAGGGGAGTACTTCCTCCCTCACTCTGCTACACACAGCCCAGAGCAGTTCAGTGTGAGATGAGCTATGATTGGATAAGGCTGCCCACACACCCCTCAGCACTCCAGACTGCATTTTCTGATTTTGGACTTCTGACAGGCCAGCAGGAGTCCAAAGTCTATGCAAGAGATGGGGGAAAATGTGCTCTGGACAAATAGGGAGACACCTAGTGGCAGCTTTTTTAAACACAAATAAAACATAGAAAACTTCATTTTGTTTAAACAAAGTACATTAGAAAGCTTTTTTTTAATTTACCATAAGGAGTGCAATAGCAAAAAATTTTTTTTATGAAAGTGCCCATTTAAGGTGGAATTTGCTCTAAATAAATACATTGTGCATTAAGTAAAAAAAAAATATCTAATTTGCATTAATAGCTTTGGGTCTATGTAACACATAGGAAGACCGTGTGCTGCAATGGGCCTTAGAAAGAGGGGCCCAGAGCTTGTTATTCTTATCCACTTGGCCCCAGGGTTAATGAAGGGTCCTTTGCATTGCTATCAGCCAGATATCTTTGTCCTCAGTACAGAAATTTTACAATATTTGAAGACTCTTATAAAATTCCCTTGGTTTCATCCATTTAAGAACTTAGTTACTCATGTAGTCATGTAGACACTGACATGATTCTAGCTCTTTTGTCAGCCAGGCCTCCTAGTCCTCAGCATATAAATTCTTACTATATTTGTAGACTTTGGCCAATTTTCTTTGGTTTCACCCATTGCCTTCAAGAACCTAGTAACTTGTGTAGACAATGATGTGGTCGGCCTGATGATTCCTGATAATTAATCTTTTCACTCACCCCAGATGACACAGAATATCGCTTGATTAAAAAGGGCTGCAATGCCGGCCTTCCCTGCAACAAGGTGCAGTACCTCTCAAATTTTGCGAATAAAGAAAAAAGAGTCCATGTGCAATGTTGTACAGGAGACAACTGCAACACCGGTGACTACCACAGTAAGTGCGCTATTTTTTACTTTATTATGGTGTCCATATTAGGACATCCTCAGGCATCATCCTAAACTCTGTTCTCCCTCAGGCAAAACTCCGTCCTTTCTCTTCCCTCATCTAAAACTCAAACTCCTTCCCCCTTCATCCCTCAGATCAAACTCCCTCCTCCCTCAGACAAAACTCCGTCCTTCCTCACACCTGGGAGTTGTAGTCTTGCAAAAGATGGAGGAACGCTGGTAGGAAAACACTGCACTATGCATTTATGCTCCATTGCGGGGCCTCTCTCACACTCTGCAGACCTCTTGGCCTGAGGCAGGACAGAGTTTTGTCTGAGGGAGGAGGAAGTTTTCGATGAAGGAGAACGGGGTTTGGCCTATGGGAGGACATAGTTTTGCCAGAGAGAGGAAGTAGTTTTGCCTGTGGGAGGAAGGAGTTTTGGCAGAGGGAGAAGGGAGTTTTGGCAGAGGGAGGAGGAAGTTATGCCTGAGGGAGGACCGAGGATGAGTTTTGCCTGAGGGAATAAGGAGGACGGAGTTTTGCTGGAGGGAGGACAGAATTTTGCCTGAGGGAGGAAGGAGGACAGAGTTTTGCATGAGGATGGAGGAAGTTTTGCCGGAGGGAGGATGGAGGACAGAGTTTTGCATGAGAGAGGACGGAGTTCAGGATGATTCCTGAGGATCTCCTAATATGGACACTGTACTTTATTAATTCATGTAGCAAAGGTAATGTGGTATCCCGGTACCGTATTGCATACTGTACCTTGTATGGTGGTCCCCAAAGTCAGAGTTACTACGTTTAGGTAGGGTTCTCCAGGTGGGACAGCCCCTAGTCGCCTCCTCCTTCTCTAATTTTACAGTGTTTATGTGTATAGATTTAATAATGTATATAAATGGTAAATACCTTGATGCGGTTACAGGACCTTCGGTCATGTGATTTATGTTGATTCCCCTAATGTATGTTGGAGGACCTTTGGAGGTCCTTGGGTCACATGTTTACCCAAAACTCTTTGTACAGAGGATTGACAGTTGTTATGGACCAGTGAGCTTAAAAGGGTTCTCCGGTGCTTACTTATGCTCCTTTGGATAGGGGATAAGATGCCTGATCGCGGGAGTCCCGCCGCTGGGGACCCCCGGGATCATGCACGTGGCACCCCGTTTGTAATCAGTCCCCGGAGCGTGTTCGCTCCGGGTCTGATTACCGATGACCACAAGGCCGGCGGCGTGTGACGTCACGCCTCCGCCCCCTTGTGACGTCACGCTCCGCCCCTCAATGCAAGCCTACGGGAGGGGCGTGACAGCAATCACGCCCCCTCCCATAGGCTTGCATTGAGGGGCGGAGCATGATGTCACACGGGGGCGGAGGCGTGACATCACACGCCGCCGGCCTTGTGGTCGTCGGTAATCAGACCTGGAGCAAACACGCTCCGGGGACTGATTACAAATGGGGTGCCGCGTGCATGATCCCGGGGGTCCACAGCGGCGGGACTCCTGCGATCAGGCATCTTATCCCCTATCCTTTGGATAGGGGATAAGATTTGTAAGCACCGGAGAACCCCTTTAAGGCCAGCCCCTGCCCATATAAGGGAGCTGCCAGCCAATGATCGCTCTCTTGGGTTGCTGCTCTCGTGGATGCCGGACTATCAGGACAGATCTGCGCAACTTACAAAGACAAGCTAGGCCAGAAGCCTGCCGGCCTCAGCCTGAAACTAAACCGTGAGTTAAAATCTCAATCCCCGCTAAAGCTAGCGTGATTACTGGACCGAATCTAAACCCCTAAATCCAGTGGATCAGAGCAACAATTATCTTCATAAGCTCAATAGACTCACGAGGTCCCAACCACTTTTCAAGCTCTAATAGACTTGGTTATATGGACTGTTCCTGTTCATTATTGCATAAAATCTTCAGTAAAAATTCCAACAGTTTTCAGCAAACTCTCCAGTTGTGGACAATCAATTATTTCCTATCTCCCTATCGCTCTTGTGACGGGTGGCGGTAGGACAAGGATATTGAGAATAGCCCTCACCCTGGCGTCACGAATAGAAAAGGTTAACAAGGCACCCTTTAGTAACCGCACAGCTACACCCCATATACCCTACAACCCCAGGCTACCACAGTAAATTTGTCATTCATCTCTTTGCATTGGGATAAATCAATACATATTCTAGTGATGATAATGCATTAGGTTTACTTACGGTCATATGTCTCAAACCAAATATCAAACAAGGATTTCATAGTAAGCCATGCCAAAATATGAACCAAGCTGTTCTACATCTCATGTGTCAAACTCTGCTATGTTTGACAGATAGACTTTGACATATGACTTAAGTATAAAGTAGGCATTCAAAAAAAAAACAACTATTGATGGAACCTACTTGGTTTAAAGAATTTTTATTGGATTTTTTTTGAGAAATTTACAACAAAGGAAAGAGTGGCCAAAGAAAACAACATGGAGGCCACTTCTGTCTGGTTCCTTATATGATTCCTCATAAGAATGTAGAAACAAATTGCATAATAAAACAAACCCCCTTCCTTTACTGCACTCCCCAACCCACTTTAGGATGTCTACAGTCCATCATCCGCCTTTACCGTATTTTCCGCCCTATAGGACGCACCGGCGTATAAGACGCACCCAATTTATAGGTGCAAAATCTAAAAAAATTAAGATTTTGAACCCAATAGTGATCTTCAACCTGCGGACCTCCAGATGTTGCAAAACTACAACTCCCAGCATGCCCGGACAGCCGTTGGCTGTCCGGGCATGCTGGAAGTTGTAGTTTTGCAACATCTGGAGGTCCGCAGATTGAAGACCACTGCATAGGAGGTAATACTCACGTGTCCCCGCCGCTCCGGACCCGTCACCGCTGCCCTGGATGTCGCTCCATCGCTGTCGCCGTGTCCCCGTTGCTCCGGAACGTCTCTGCTGCCGGCCGGGTATCCTCGCTCTCCGTCGCCGCCATCACGTCGTTACGCACGCCGACGCACGTACGCGACGACGTGATGACGAGGAAGGAGAGAGCGCCGGCCATACAGGGGATCCCTGAATGGAGAAGACACCGAGGAGACAGGTAAGGTCCCTCCCGGTGTCCTGTAAGAACTAACCCGGCTATTCAGTCGAGCTGTTCGGGACCGCCACGGTGAAATCGGGGCGGTCCCGAACAGCCTGACTGAACAGCCGGGTTAGTGTCACTTTCCCTTCAGACGCGGCGGTCAGCTTTGATCGCCGCGTCTGAAGGGTTAATACAGGGCATCGCCGCGATCGGTGATGTCCTGTATTAGCCGCGGGTCCTGGCCGTTGATGGCCGCAGGGACCACCGCGATAGGGGGTGTATTCGCTGTATAAGACGCACCGACTTTTTCCCCCCAGTTTTGGGGAAGAAAAAGTGCATCTTATAAGGCGAAAAATACAGTAATTAAAGTTTTATCAGTCACGTTAAAAATCCTTATGAGCGGCCAACAGTGTTACACAGTTTGCAATAACAGGATATAGAGAATACCTTTAATTTTATATAATGAGCTTTAACTCCCTGCTCAGTCGCTCATTGACAGACAGGCCGGACTTGGCTTACAACGTCAATGTCTGATGTAGTTATCTGGTTACCCCCTATGGCTTCTGTTACTCACTCATGGATAACAGACTATTTGGATGATCATCTGTTCATAATTCATATATATCAAGTTTACATATATTAATGGATGGCTCTAGTTGTTCCATGTAATTAGAATATAAATAGTCATAATACAATTAGTTAACAGCAGCCTCATGATGGTTTTCATGTAGTAACCGATTCATCCCATGCTACACAATGATCAGTGACTCCATCTAATCTACAGCACACAGTGTAGTCTATGGGGGGGGGGGGGGGGGGCATCTGCATACTTTCTAATGCATGACATTAGAGTTTTAGGGGGTCCGCTAACTCTTTGCCACCTCTGACCTCTATGAACGTTTCGATTCTAGTGCCTCCTGAGAATAAAAAGCACCGAGGTAGGATATGCCCCGCTTGTTTTGAGCAAAGTTTGAAAGAATGTTACAGCAACCGCACCATTCAGTGTTTGAATGAAGAAGACAAATGCATCAATTACATTGGAAGAATTATTGATCCAGGTACTATATCTACAATAATATATATCTACATCTTTTATATATATTATCTACCTCCCATGACCTCCCTGCAGCACCTGGCGTTCGTCTAAAATGCTGGCTACGGCGCTGGAGGCTCGTGACATCACAGCCGGCACGCCCTATCCCACAGACTTGCATTGAGAGGGAGGGCGTGACGTCACGAGCCTCCGGCGCGGCATCCCTTGTCATCCGGCATGGAGTGAAGTTCGCTCCGTGCACCGGATGACTGGGGTACCACAGCAGAGATTGTGGGGGGTCCCAGCGGAGGTACCCCCACGATCAGACATCTTATCCCCTATCCTTTGGATAGGGGATAAGATGTCTAGGGGTGGAGTACCCCTTTAAATACATTTTAATATTAAAAATAACAAAAAATGCGCTGATGCCCACCATTAACGATTCAGATGATATGATCAATACTGATCACGGCATCAGCGGCAATGCCAGGGCTCTGATCATCGGATCACCCGCGTAACGATGAGCCAAGATGGTGGCCGGAGGTCCCCTCAACTGCCTCAAACCACTCTAACAGGGTCTTCTTCTCTCGGAGAATCCAAGTCCATAGGAACAAGGGGGAAAAAATGGGTTTCTGGGGGCGCTTGCCGGTAGGAGAGGACCGCCAACACCATAAAATATAATAAACAGGTACTTTATTTACATGGACATGTAAATAAAGGTCCGTGAAAATAAAGTACCTTTTTATTATATTTTACAGTGTCCGCGGTCATCTCCTACTGGCGAGTTCATTTTTTCCCCCTTGTTCCTATGGACTCAGATTTTCCTACGTAGACTTTTCAGCCAGACTGGTCTGGGTTGGAGGCAGCCACCGTGGAATTGACAACACCACAAGTTGAGCAGTATATTTATCTGTTTATGGTCATTCCGGTTCTCCCGGATAATGGCACCAGGCAGCGCCCCGGTCTCTGTTCATTTTTTTTCTTTGCATGTACTCCCAGGGTCTTCTTTTCTGGTCCGCCTTCTAGCAGAACAGTAAAGTACCTCGCCTATAATACTGATCAGTGCTACAGTATGTCTATGCATTGCATTTGATTGAGATGCTCAAAAACCCTCCAATGTGGCTGATTTAAAGGAATATATAGAAAAAATATTTTAAAATACAGGACAAGAAAAACAAGACACTTTTTAGTTCAATGAGAAAGGAGGAATATTACCACCATACATAGTACCACCATACGGTTAATGACCAAATCCTGTATACTGACCAATATTACTAAAAATACCAGTATACAAGGGAGAATAATACTATGGTGTCCCAGTACGGGATATGGTCCCGTATGGTCCTTCTCTCCCATCAGGTTGAGTCCCTGTCTTTCCCCGGGGCTCTCCTGTAGTGTCTCCCCCTGTTTATATAGATTTCCCATAAAGGGTTTTCATGTAAAGAGTAAAGTACCTTTATTGTTTGTCACATGATTATGTTTGTCACATGTTTAAGTCATATGATTGTTACCCAGAGAACCCAGTGACCAGGTGACCTTTCTAGTGACCTATGGGCTCCTTGCACAGCCCCCTATATTAGATGGGGAGGAGCTGCAATCGATCTCTTAGCTCATTGTTACTTCTACTGAGGTCAAGTCCAGTCCAGTGTTCCAGTATCAGTGACCAGAGCATTGGAGGCCTCAAGCCTAAAGTCTGCAGCCACCTGTCAATTGCAAGTAAGCCAAAGTCATCTAATTGTCAGTCAAGTCAAGTCTACTGTCTATTCAACATGGCCTGCAATATAGTCTCTCAAGTCACTGCAAGTCCCACAAAGCCTGCGAGGTCCCCCTGTGCCACTGGCCACCTCTTTGGGATATTGGCTGAACTGCATAGACTGTACCATCTGTCAAACCTCAGTAAAAGCTACCATTACCCTTAAAGGAGTAGCCCAGTCCTTAAAAAGCTATCCTCTATCCTAAGGGGATAAGTTTCAGATTGCGGGGGGTCCAACCGCTGGTGCTCCCCCCGCGATCTCCCCTCCGGGGCCCCCGGCAGCCCGCAGGAAGGGGGCGTGTTGACCACAGCACGAAGTGGTGGCCAACACGCCCCCTCAATACTGCGCTATGGCAGAGACAGAGATTGCCGAAGGCAGCGCTCCGCCTTTGCCATAGAGTTGTATTGAAGGGGTGTGTCAGCCGCTGCTTCGCGCGGTGGTCAACACGCCCCCTTCCTGCGGGCTGTCGGGGCCCCGTACGGCAGATCGTGGGGGGCACCAGCGGTTATCCCCCACAATCTGAAACTTATCCCCTTATCCTTAGGATAGGCGATACGTTTTTCAAGACTGGAGATCTCCTTTAACCTGGCCTTGGACTCATTATTGCCCCTGCCTGACTTAGAACTAGCGGAACTATCTTCGGGTGATTATATAGGAAAACCACGCCCTGGTGTCACAAACACGAAACGGTTAATACCATCTACACCTGGGGCCATAACATCTGCCCCCTTACACCTCACATCATACCCCGTGACGCACCACAATACCGCCACACCATGACCTCTTCCATTATCACCACATAGTGACTGTATAAAAACCACTGAACACAGACCAAAATCCCCCATACAAATGCCATACAGTGGTGACCCCGGGGAAAATTTACCAAAACCTGTCTAGAGGAAAAGTTGCTGAGTAGCCCATAGCAACCAATCAGATCGCTTCTTTCATTTCTGAAAAGGCCTCTGAAAAATGAAAGAAGCCATCTGATCATATGATATTCACTAATGTCTAGGAGCCACAGTGTTTTTATGATACTGTTTTATATTATGCACTTTATCCCTTTTCGCTCATAATGAACTTTGCAATATATGAATATTAATGTTTTTCACTTTATTATTCACTGATTGTTTAATTGTTTGCACGGGTCCTGCGTGACCATAAATATGTACAGTGGTCCCTCAACATACGATGGTAATCCGTTCCAAATGGACCATCGTTTGTTGAAACCATCGTATGTTGAGGGATCCGTGCAATGTAAAGTATAGGACAGTGGTCTACAACCTGCAGACCTCCAGATGTTGCAAAACTACAACACCCAGCATGCCCGGACAGCCAACGGCTGTCCGGGCATGCTGGGAGTTGTAGTTTTGCAACATCTGGAGGTCCGCAGGTTGACGACCACTGGTATTGGAGGTTATACTCACGTGTCCCCGCCGCTTCGGACCGTCACCGCTGCCCTGGATGTCGCCCTCCATCGCTGTCGCCGCGTCCCCGGGTGTCCCTGACGCTCCGGCAAGGCCTCTGTTTCCCCGGCATCCTCGCTCTCCGTCGCCGTCATCACGTCGCTACGCACGCCCCTCCTATTGGATGACGATGATGGAGAGTGCCGACGATGCTGGGGATCCCGAAGATGACGAGCCGGAGCCCCGAGGACAGGTAAGTGATCATCAGGGGACCATAAGGGGGAACCATAAACGGCTATCCGGTGGTAGCTGAAGCAGTCTGCGCTGCCGGATAGCCGTTTATGTGATGGCCCCGACATACAAAAGCATCGTATGTTGATGCTGCCTTCACCATGCGATGGCCTCTGAGAGGCCATCGTATGTTGAAATGATCGTATGTCGGGGCCATCGTAGGTCGGGGGGTCACTGTACTCTGTTCATTCACTTACTGCTTGAAAATGGCTTGGTGAGCAAGCCGAAACATCGTATCACATTATGTGAATAAAGACATCAACTTTTTCGCCTACTGGAGTTGCCACTGTGTATCTGTTTGTATAGATAGATAGATAGCTAGATAGATGATGGATAGATAGATAGATATGATAGATAGATAGATAGATAGATAGATAGATAGATAACAAGCAGGTGGAGCAGCACTCAAACTGAAGTAGGTGGGTGCAGGCTGTGGTTGGACCCTGGTCTTAGGTCCCCTCAGATACAGCAACGGTGAAAACACGGCAGCACTCCAAAAGTATGGTGAATAGTGGCTTTATTATCACCAAAGAATGTTCAGCGACGTTTCGGCCACCTTGCGTGGCCATCATCAAGCAGTGCAAGTTACAAAGTGAGCAGTTTAAAAAGGGTGAACATGATGACATCACATCCTGTGGGCGTCAATCTCATTATCATATATACACAAATAAACTAAATAAGATTACAGCAATTGTACTCTACAACTCATTCATTTAAGGAGACCTCCTTAGCTGTAAATAGACATTTGCAAACAAAAAAAAACATTTAAATACAATGCATTATATAGGTAAATATTATTTCCCATATACAGTGTAATCGTGGTAAATAAGTTTCCATCTGTACCTCCAGATCGGGTCAGGAGAGGGAGTGCCAGATCCCACCCACTTATGGAGTTCAGTCGTAGCCAAATTCCAATAAAAAAGAAAAAAACACATTTATAACAGTAGATTGCCGGTATCGCCGTGATCTGTTTACTTCCGATGTGCGTAGTGGTGACACGTCATCTCTGCGCATGCGTATGCAGTAAGCTCGTAGCTCCGGCCCATTTTGAGTGAGGGCAGACCATAGTGCGATCCCCATTGTATCTTGCGCCTATCTGGATAGGTCGGCTCCTCGTGCCTGCGCTTCAGCGCCCTGAGAAGCCAGTCTGCCATCTTTGTTGCTGGAAACAGGACATTTCAGGGCACAATAGTATAGGCAAATATGGTGCATATTCCCAGTGGGCTATTTTGTGTCAAACTCCAGTTGTATTGTCCCCAAGCACTCAGGGACAAATTCTGGAGTATATCAGTCCCATACTCTTGTTCTCCACTCCAGAGGGCGAGCACATTGGGAAAGGCAGAAGCCCCTGATATGAAAATGCACTCATCGCAATAGTATCCAGGCCAGTCCTTTATAACCAGCATTTTCAGGCAATAGATGAGTGTCACCCCGCTAAAAAGAAAAAAGCTTGGAAACATAAAATAGATATAATGAAAATAAAACATGAAAATAAAATAAAATATAGAATAATGATGCAAAATAATCAAAAGAAAAAATTGGAATAGGCTTTTTGTGTTGGAGTTTTAAGAAGGTGTCCTCTATCGGACAGTGGAGGGGATCTTGTCCAGTTCCTGACCCGATTCTAGGAGAAACCAGAAAAGAAAAAGTGAGTGAAAACATTGTATGAATAACAAAACACAGAACAGGTGGATCTACTGTCTACAACATCAAGCAATACATATATCGTGTGTAATTTTAAAATCCACATTCAAGCCTCTTGGTCTGAGACTGGAGTTTGAAGATCCAGCTTAATTCTTTCTTTTTAAAGAACACTAATACGGCCCCCTCCTCTTTTCAAGGGGGGGGGAACATGATCCACCAGCATAAATTTAAGGTCTCTCTCACTGTGACCCATCTCTGAAAAATGCTTAAAAACAGGAAGATCTTGTTTTTTCTTCCGTATTGTGTAGCGGTGTTGATTCATCCTCAATTTAAAGTCAAGGGTGGTCTCGCCCACGTACAGTTTGTGGCATGGACACCACAAAACGTAAATAACGTGGTCGCTTGTACATGTAAAGTAAAATGGAATTTTATACTGGAACCCTGTTTTGGGGTGTTAAAAGTACGTCCCCTTTTGCATGTAGGTGCAGTTCACATATGTTCTACATGGGTAGGAGCCTGTGCTTTCAACAGAAAGATATTTCTGGGGGCGTTTTTTTAAGGGACACATCTGTCCTGACCACTTGGTCTTTAAGATTTGTAGGGCGTCTATACGACATCAAGGGCAGTGTATTGAACTCGCCCACATGGGCATATTCTCTACTAAGGAGCCCCCAATGTTTTCTTAAAATGCCAGCTATTTTGTTGGAGGAAGTGCAATATGTAGAAACAAATGCTATTCTCTGGATTATGTGTTTCTCCTTAGTAGGGTATAAGAGATCTTGTCTGTCAATGGGCTTGATCTGTTTCTTGCATTTGGAAATAATTTTTTTCGGGTGCCCCCTTTGTAAACAAAAAAATTGCCATTTTCTCAATGGCTGGTTCCACTCTCTGGTATACTGACAATTCTCTTTGCTCTCAGCATCTGGCTAATCGGAAGGGACCGTATTGTGGGTTTAGGATGACCACTATCATATTTAAGAATGGAATTCCATTCCAATTCCATTCTTAAATAGGATAGTGGTCATCCTAAACCCACAATACGGTCCCTTCCGATTAGCCAGATGCTGAGAGCAAAGAGAATTGTCAGTATACCAGAGAGAGTGGAACCAGCCATTGAGAAAATGGCAAAACATTTTTTACAAAGAGGGTACGCGAAAAAACTTATTTCCAAATGCAAGACACACTCCTACTCCCATAGACTTGCATTGAGGGGGTATGGCTGTGACATCACGAGCGGGGCGCAGTCGTGATGTCATGAGCCTCCGGCACTACACCCAATGCTCTAAACGAACCGTGCAGCAGGGAGATTGCAGTGGTCACTAGCGGCGGGACCCCTGCAATCAGACTTGTTATCCCCTATTCTTTGATAGAGGATAAGATGGCTTGGGACGGAGTACCCCCTTTAAACTTTAAAAGGATGTAGAAATGTGATATCCCTGAATCATCTCCAGTGTTCTTTATTTACAGGTAATAACATGGAAGACCATAGTTTCAAGGGCTGCCTCTCTCCTTTGGGCTGTGTGTTCAGGTTTGGAGTGATGACTGCGGTGCAGGAAATTCACACTGTCCTCTTTGAATGCAGCAATTAAAATAAAGTTTTTACATTTTCAACTAAACCTAATAAAGCAATCACAATATTTTGTCAAAATGTGGTTGGAACCTTATATACGAAATGCTCTCACCTAGGCCGTCCTTACACATTATTGATTCAGGACTCTGCACAGTCTAATATTCAAGATCCATTGTCCTCAAATTAAACTTTATCCAAAAATGGTTGATGCTCAGGTTCCATTAATCTAGGGTAAGAAGTAAGGACTGGTGAGAGTAAGGTTTTTAGGCAAATTTACCAGTTGGTCAGGGATTAAAAAAAAAATAAGCATCTACTTACCTCCTGCTGCTCCCCCGACGCCTCCATTGTCCGGCTGGAGTCCCCACTGCATTCCTCTTCCAGGTTCCCTATGGTCAACACGTCATTCTGTGTCTCAGCAATTGCTGATGTCCTGCCTCGGCAAGTGATTGTTGGGCTGCAATCTGGCGTATTAAAGGAAATCGGTCATGAGTGTCACCTCCACTAACCTCTCGGGACTGACAGGTAGTGCAGGTGACACTGATGACAATGATAATTTCCTGGTCTCGAAAGATGGAGTGAAGATGTCGGCAAGTCCTGGTGGATGCCGCAGAGGTGTTTGTGACCTTCACTGTCGGGTTGAAGGAGCAGACCGGAGACGCCACAAAGTCACCGGTACCAGAAGGCGAAGGCTGCTGGGGGACTCCTCTGGCAGGCGTAAGTCCCATCACCACACCATTGTCCTCGAGGGTGCCATCCCCAGTGCAGCTCTCATACCACTACCGTTCATGAGGTTGCAGGGTGGAGATCAGAAGCAAGGAGACAAGTGATTACCCCGCCAGGGGCAGGTTTCTCAACCTCTTCATCATATTCAAGCCCGGAGAGGGTGTTCTCCAGTGCCCCACCCAAGTCAGAGGCCCAAGTTAGGCCCAAGTCGCCCCCATTGCCAAAGTGGGTGTTCGGAGATGAGCTCATGCTCCTCAAGTATATGGAGGAAAACCTCATCCCCCTACCCAAGAGGGAGCCACCAACCAGCTGGTGTGGTGATGCTCTGGATCCAGAGCATCACCACACCAGCTGGTGCGAAGGCCAGGCCTCCAAAACATCTGGCCCACCAAGAAGACAGAGGCTGCTGGCCTGAATGGGATCCCTAGCCGCCACCTTATTGAGCAACATCAAAAATAAAAAAGTGATATGTGTTCCAGTTTGAGGCAAAGAAAGACTGTTGTTCCTGTTTTACAGTATGTCTTCATTATTTGCAGATTTTCCAGCCTGTGTAGGACATTAAGCGCAATGTCCCAGGATCTTAGCCGAGAAAGGAGGGGTATGTAAAATGTTTGGGGATACCTGTTGTACATACATCCCAGATAACACAGGACCCAACGGTAAAGTAACCATAGCCATAAAAAAGTTAGAAAGTCTTTCATTGGAACTTAAAAGAAATTCTGGAGTGTCAGACCCCTGGGACAAATATTTTAATGGAATGGGGGGATTGGTGGTTTGGCAGCACACAACAGATGATAAATGCAAGGATGCTAAGAATTGTTGTTCTTATTTGGATCAATATATTTTGCCAATCCCCCATTACATTAAAATATTGGTCCCAGGGGTCTGACACTCCAGAATATCTTTTAAGTCCCAATGAAAGACTTTCTAACTTTTTTATGGCTATGGTTACTTTACCGTTGGGTCCTGTGTTATCTGGGATGAATGTACAACAGGTATCCCCAAACATTTTACATACCCCTCCTTTCTCGGCTAAGATCATATCTAAGGCCATCCTATTTTGAAACGTCATAGTAGATGGGCACTAAGCTGTTCAGCCTGTCCTTTGAAGGCTTCTAATGAAATGTTTACAAATCTTTGTTGATTTGACAAATACTGCTTTTACTTGGTCTCTAGCCTTAAAGGGGTACTCCGCCCCCAGACATCTTATCCCCTATCCAAAGGATAGGGGATAAGATGTCAGATCGCCGCGGTCCCGCTGCTGGGGACACCCGGGATTGCTGCTGCGGCACCCCGCTGTCATTACTGCACAGAGGTCCAATCCCTGATTTTCTGAGTCTTGAATATCTTTCTTCCTCTCCACCTGGCTACATATCTTCTGAATCTCCCCATCTCTGGTATGTCTTCTGTCTCCTCTGAATTACTCCTACATATACTGACATCCAAATGTCTTATAGCCCGTTGGTGGAAATCCCTAGAACCTTCACCGACTCGAGCCTTGCTAGATAAGATCAGAGAGGTATATAGGATGGAACGTATGTTGGCAATACTTGATAATAAGATGCACATCTTCCAAACAACATTTGGGAAGAATACGATAATTCCCTACATAATAGATGACACGGCAAGACCATGCAATTTACTTTCTAAATCTTTACTTTTTCCCTCTTCTCCCCCTTCCTCTTCCTTACTTGCCCCTACCCCCATTCTTGTTCCGTTATTTCTTACTCTACTTCTATCTATATTTTCCCCTTATGAGAGGTTTTTCCTCAACATATATGCGACTGTTGTTTTCTTTATTGCATAGCGCTTATGTTTCAGATTCATTATGTATGACTCTATTTTTTCTTTTCTTTTTTGTATTATCCTTTTCCCTTTCTGTTATAATGAAAAACTAATTAAATAAACAGTTATAAAAAAAAAAAAAAAAAACACGACTTGAATACATACTTAACAGTGTTAGAGAGGGCTTCACAGCTGTTAGGCAGTGTTAGAAATGTGTTTGGGGCTTATTTTAGTGCCGGTTTGCATCAGAACCAAACAAAATCAAATCATTTTGAAAAAGTTCAGCAAAACCGCAAAAAAATTGCATCACACCATGACCACCACCATTATCATAATATAGTCACGGGATAATACTACCATACTGATTGTGAATAAAACCACTATACACATAGTAGTCTCACCAATAACACCACTATAGGAGGGACAAATAATTGTACCACATCATGACTACACATTTCCACCACATAGTGGCTGGATAATACCGTCATACTGATACTTAATAAAAACAACAGTACACCTTTGGTGGTGATCACGGCTGTACACAGACTCTGCAGACCATATAAGTGATTGCATACAGTTACATCAGGTGACTCGCAGGTGAAGTCTCCTCTTATGCGAGTCATTCACTTTTCCTGTAGGTCCCCCTGAGGGTAATTACTTCCTGTAGGCAGTAGCAGCCCCCCTGTAGGTAGGTCCCCCTTTAGATAGTAGCCCCCGGTAAATAGTTGAAACCAACCCCCGTGTGTGTGTGTATATATATATATATATATATATATATATATATATATATATGTAGTTGGGGCCGCCCCCTTTAAGTAGTAGTAGGAGCCCCCTTTATTTAGTAATTGCAGCAGCTCCTTTAGGTATTAATATCAGTTACCAATGGCAAACAACTTGCCGTGTAGATAGTTTGATGGGGTTCTCACCTTTTTGGTGTTTATGGCCAATATCCTAGGTTTACCACTACCATTACTATTTTTGAGAACCCTGAGAGGAATACGGTGACAAATTTTGCTAAATTTGTCAATGACCACCCAAACTACCATTTTCCTAAGTGAAAGGGGTAACTTAGTAACAACGACCATAGACGGACAAAGAGTCCCCCAAATGACACAAGCACAGATGCCAAGGCACAAAAATCTTTTTGTGGGAATCATTATCAGGAGCCTGATCTTGGTTGCCCTTATGACGGAAGCCAGATCAGGATTTACAGCACACATAACAATACCAGCCAATAAACTACTCTGAGGATCCAACTCGGGAGAAGAGCCGGCAGAAAAACTGTGGAATAAGGAGTCAGCAGTAAAGAGTACCTCTCATGATCTTGTTAAATGTTATAATCATCCCAGGTCACTGCCCCCATCATGATAAACCACCCCCTGCCTGTTTTTTTTTTATTATTTTTTAGTTTTCTACCTTGATATTGCTCTGTATTTTCTACTCAGTCTCAGTCAGATTCACAGACTGGGAAGGGGCGTTTCCCAGCAGGTGTGAAATCATCTGAAGCCATAAAGGGGAGAACTTCCTCCCTCACTCTGCTATACACAGCCCAGAGCAGTTCAGTGTGAGATGAGCTATGTTTGGCTAAGGCTGCACACACTGCGCCTCAGCACTCCAGACTGCATTTCCTGATTTTGGACTTCTGTCAGGTCAGCAGGAATCAAAAGTTTGTGCAAGAGATGGGGGGAAATGTGCTCTGGACAAGTAGGGAGACACCTAGTGGCAGCTTTTTTTAAATGCAAATAAAACAGAAAACTTCTTTATTTTTTATTTTTTAAACAAAGTACATTAGAAAGATTTTTTATTTACCATAAGGAGTGCAATAGAATTTTTTTTTTTATGAGAGTGCCCATTTACCATTCTTTGAGCCAGGCTTATAAGTAATGACAAAATCAAGAACAACGCCCAATGAGACGGCCGGGGATTTGAACATTTGTATACTAAAGGTCTATTCACGCGTACATATCCTGCGCAGATTTGATGCGCAGGATTTGAAGCTGTATTCAGTCATTTAGTTTACATGGGAATCTGCAGTATAAAAACCTGTGCATCAAATCTGCGCAGAATACTGTACGTGTGAATACACCATGAAGGAGGGTCACATTTTGTGTTCAGTTAATACTGTTACCTTATGTTGAGTCTCCTTTAAGAAAAGGGCAATTTTTCAAACACCCACATAAGAGTAACGTTGAACAAACCTAGAAAAATAACCTTATGATCAATTACCACGGAAGTGACTAATGACAGGTGATGACAAACACCATAGCTGGAAGGGTATAGGTTTGTATACATAATTATTGTTTAATCAGGAAACAATATACACACACTTCTGAATTCAGCTTGTAAATATAATAGATATACGTTTGATACTGGCGAGAGAACTTCACTTGGCTCCACCATAATGGGATCCTTCATTCTTTCTCTGACTATCTTCTGTGCCATCTCATGGACAGGTAAGGTATTGGTAAAGTATCTGTTGTGGTCAGTAAACTCTTTCTGTGGTTTGATGCATCTCCACGTATAGGATATGTGCTGTAAATTACCCTTTATGGATATACTGTGTTCTATTTGTATTAGTCATTGAGAACTACAAATACGAAGGACAAGCACAACACTAAAGAACACAAGATTTTACTTGAATATCACATTTAAAAGGGTACTCCGCCCCTAGACAACTTATCCCCTATCCAAAGGATACAGGATAAGATGTCTGATCGCGGGGGGTCCCGCCGCTGGGGACCCCCGTGATCTCGGGTGCAGCACCCCAGACATCCGGTGCTCTTAGCAAACTTTGCTCCTTGCCGGTTGACCAGTGATGCGGGATGGAGGCTCATGATGTCACGGTCATGCCTCACTTGGAACGTCACGGCCACGCCACCTCAATGCAAGTCTATGGGAGGGGGCATGACGGCTGTCATGCCCCCTCCCATAGACTTGCATTGAGGGGGCGTGGCTTTGACATCAATAGCTGGGCGTAGCTGTGACGTTACAAGCTTCGGCACTGCACCCGATGCTCTAAATGAATGCCGGGTGCAGCAGGGCGATCCCCAGCAGTGGGGCTCCCCAGCGGCAGGACCCCTGCGATCAGACATCTTATTCCCTTTCCTTTAGATAGGGGATAAATGTCTAGGGGCAAAGTACCCCTTTAAGCTTATTATATGTTAGTTTAAAGGTAGCAATCACCAGGTTCCATGATCCCTATTGTTCTATGTACTGTCCTAAAGCTACGGAAGCTATTCCCTAGGGAGCACCATTTTTTTTGATGAAATGGGTTCTTTGAAAGTGAACAATCCTTCATATTTTTCACCGGGCACTGGGCCCCTTTAGTCCGGCAACTCTACTGTGGGGGTTAAATATAAATTTTCAAACATAACCTTTCTCCCATAATAGGATTAGTTTTCGGTCTTTCAGGTCTTGCACTAGAATGTCTTCAATGTATGGAAGCAAACAGTTACACATGTGACGGGGTCTCAGTTCAGTGTCCTAACTCTACAGAATGTATGGTGATCTCCCAGTTGTATAGGATCGGTGAGTATCATAAAATTTTCCAATTTTCAATCTATTATATACAGAGGTGAACATTTTTTGTTTTATTGCTACACCATACCAAAAAAGGGCATTTTCACCTTAAGGGTCTATTCACGCGTACAGTATTCTGCGCAGATTTGATGCGCAGGATTTCCTGCTGCAGATTTCAAAGTAAACTGAATGACTGAACACAGCTTGAATCCTGTGCATCAAATCTGCGCAGAATACTGTACGTGTGAATAGACCCTAAAGGGGTATTCCGGCCATATGCATCTTATCCCCTATCCAAAGGATAGGGGATAAGATCTGTGATCGCAGGGTCCTGCTGCTCGGAGCACCGCGATCTCGGCATCCTGTGGTGGGCGCTGCCTCCGAAACCGAGATGTGACATCACAGCCACGCCTCCTCATGACGTCACACCACACCCCCTCCATTTATGTCTATGGGAGGGGGCGTGACAGTTGTCACGCCCCCTCCCATAGATATAAATGGAGGGGGCATGGTGGGATGGTACTAAGGGGTGTGGCCATGACGTGACGTCTCGGAGGCAGCGCCCGGCACAGAATATCAGGGGCTGCACCAAGATTGTGGGGGTACCAGTGGCGGGACCCCTGCGATCACAAATCTTATCCCCTATCCCTTGTATAGGTTGTATATGTACTGCAATAGGTCATTAAAGAAACGGACCCAAAGCTTGCTATTCTTATCTACTTTTCCCAAGCGTTATTTAAAGAAGTACTTTGGCGAAAATGAACTCATTTCTATGGGAGGGCAGATGATGCCCGAGAGCTGTACTCTGGTCTTTTCGGTGCTCCCATACAAATGAATGGAGCGCATGCCGGCTGTAGCGCATACTCCTCACTAAGCGCTGGGTCCCATCCCAGTGATCGCAAGGGGTCCCAGCGGTCGGACAGCTACTTATCCCCTATCCTTTGGATAGGGGATAAGTAATTTTTCACTGGAGGTCTCCTTTAAGTGTTCCCCATTTCCATACCAGTGCTCGGCACAAAAGGCTCTTGGGCACTGCCATCATCCAAACCTCTTTGTCCTCAGTACAGAAATATTAACTATATTCAAAGACTTGTACAAATTTTCCCTGGTTTCACCCATTGCCTTTAAGAATCTAGTAACTTGAGTAGCCAATGATGTCATCGGCCGGATGATTCCTGAAAATTTACCTTTTATTCACCACAGATGACACAGAATATCACTCAATTAAAAAGGGCTGCAATCCCGGCTATCCCTGCAACAAGGTGCAGTACGTCTCAAATTTTGAGAATAACGATAAAATAGTTAATGTGCAATGCTGTACAGGAAACAACTGTAACAACGGTGACTACCATGGTAAGTGCGCTATTTCTGACTTTGTTAACCCCTGTAGCAAAGGTAATGCGTTCGTCCCGTAATGATTATTGAGGCCTAGTGGCCACATAGCTTCAAGTTGCAAGATCCATCATACCCCTTTTTGCAGTAGCAGATGATGTCGATCCATACCATCCATGCAAGGCCGTCTCTGCGTATAGGCAAAATAGGCAGCCGCCTAGAGCACCCTTTTGATGGGGGGTGCCACTCTGCCTGCCGCAAGAAAGTTAGGCAACCAGAATCCAAACCATTTGCTCAGCCAGTGCATCACCCCAGTAGTAAGGTGGGACGTGTCAAAGGGTAGGCCAATGGGCGGAGTCAAGTGCAAAATTAGCTTTTGCCTAGGGTGGCAAAAATCCTTTTACTAGCCCTGGGTCCATATTGCATTCACCTCCTGTGCATGTGCCTCATTCATATGCTGAATGAAACGGTTGGCACCCACACCAGTTCTTAGAGCAGCGGATGTGTTCTCATATCCTATGGAATAGGAGACATTGTCTTACCAACATAAAAGAAAATACACTTGCATACCAAGCTGTACACTACACACGTGGAATGACATGTCATGAACTGGTTAATTTTTACAGTGTATCCTGTCAGTTTGATTTCCTTATATATAGAATTAAAGAGGTACTCCGGTGGAAAACATTTTTTTTAAATCAACTACAGATTTGTAAATTACTTCTATTAAAAAAATCTTAATCCTTCCAGTACTTATCAGCTGCTGTAGGCTCCACGGAAGTTGTATAGCTCTTTTCAGTCTGACCACAGTGCTCTCTGCTGACACCTCTGTCCATGTCAGGAAATGTCCAGAAAAGGAGCAAATCCCCATAGCAAACCTGCTCTGGACAGTTCCTGACATGGACAGAGGTGTCAGCAGAGAGCACTGTGGTCAGACAGAAGAGAAATAAAAAAAATAAAATAAAAAATTCCTCTGGAGCATACAGCAGCTGATAAGTATTGGAATTAATATAAATAATTTACAAATCTGTATAACTTTCTGGCATCAGTTGGTTTAAAAAATAAATTGTTTTCCACCGGTGTACCCCTTTAACCTCTTAAGGATGCAGGGCATACCTGTCACAAGCTGACCCCGCATCATAGCAGGTCGGTCCCAGCAGCTATCAATGGGCAGGAAACGTGGCTAATACCGGACATCACTGATCACTGTGATGTCCGATATTAACCCCTTAGATGCGCCGATCAAAGTTGATTGCCGCGTCTAAAATGAAAAAAAAAAATGCTTCCCGGCAGCTCAGCGTGTCCCGAAACCATGGTGTCCCGATTAGCTGAGAGGACAGGAGGAGGGTCCTTAGCTTTGCATAAAACAAGCCCTCATATGGGTCTATAGGTGCAAAACTGAAAGCGTTATGAATTTTAAAAGGTGAGGAGTAAAAAACTAAAGTGCAAAAATGGAAAAACCCCGAGTCCTTAAGGGGTTAAGCCGAGTCCTGCCTGTCTGTCAATGAGCAGCCATGTAAGGAATTACAGCAGAGAGGCATTGAGGTCCTAAGGCACATCGGACCCTAGGCCACACCTCTTTGACACTCTAGGGAATTTATTGCTTAGTTGTTTGGATTTTCTTTACTGATGAGAGAGAGATACTGAAAGATATTCTTCTTTTTTTTTCTGATCTATTCCTATTTTTTATTTCATTTTTGTACATTATCATGGGGGCAGACATCTTACCTGAGTCATTTTTAATAGCATTTAAATATTTTCTTTACTGAAAGCCCCATAGACAACAATAGACAGGACCTGTCCGATTTACATGAATGTGAAATGCTATTTGGTGTGCTCTGTGACCTTTGCAACGGTCAATCAACAGGGAGGGGAAGGCTGAGCTGTGAGATCGCTTATCTTCTCTATATACTACTGTCACTTTTTACTGTAATACAGAACAGATCATCTTCCAGCCTCCTTATCATCACATACAGAACAGTAAGTCTCAGATTAGTTTTAGGCTAAGTTTCCACTTTTTTTTTTGGCAGTTTTTGAGCCAAGTGTAAGTCATTCCTTTATATGTCCTTTTCCTTTTGAATACACTTCTGGCTTTGGCTCAAAAACTGCACTGGTAGTTTTTAAAAACTGCCAGAAAAAAACAAGTGGAAACTTAGCCTTAGGCCTTGTGGTCAGAATAGAAACTGCAAGATTTCAGGATTATTTTATGACATACCGTATTTATCGGCGCATAACACGCATTTTTTAGGCTAAAATTTTTAGCCTAAAGTCTATCTGCGTGTTATATGCCGATAAGCCGCTGCAGTTCAATGATTTAAAGCGGGCGCTTTAAATCAATGAACTGCAGCGGCTTTTGCAGGTGCAGAGACCTGCCGTCGCTGCCGGCTTCTCTGCCCCTGCCTATCCTGGGGTCCAGAGACTGCTGGCGCCGCTGCCCCATTGACCCCCCCCCTCCTTCCCCATTTTTTTCTGACCCCACACAAGCCCCCAGGAAAGGCAGGGGGAGAGAGGCCGTCGCTGCCCGCTTCTCTCCCCCTGCCTTTCCTGGGGTCTAGAGCCCTGCTGCCGCTGCTTCTCTCCCCCTGGCTATCGGCGCTGCTGCCCCTTCTCTCCCCCTGGCTATCGGCGCAATGGGGCAGCGGCGCCGATAGCCAGGGGGAGAGAAGGGGCAGCGGCACCCATTGTCGGCGCCGCTGCCCCGTTGCCTCCCCCATCCCCGGTTGTATAATTACCTGTTGCCGGGGTCGGGTCCGCGCTGCTTCTGGCCTCCGGTGTGGCGACCCCTGCGTCGTTGCCATGCGCTGCGCAATGACGAGTCACGTCACTCGTCATTGCATCTCGCAGTGCATTGCAACGACGCAGGGAACGCCACACTGGAGGCCAGAAGCAGCGCGGACCCGACCCCGGCAACAGGTAATTATACAACCGGGGATGGGGGAGGCAACAGGGCAGCGGCGCCGGCAATGGGTGACGCTGCCCCTTCTCTCCCCCTGGCTATCCGCGCCGGCAATGGAGCAGCGGTGCCGATAGCCAGGGGGATAGAAGGGGCAGCGGCGCCAATAGCCAGGGGGAGAGAAGCGGCAGCGGCACCGATAGCCAGGCGGAGAGAAGCGGCGGCAGCAGGGCTCTAGACCCCAGGAAAGGCAGGGGGAGAGAAGCGGGCAGCGACGGCCTCTCTCCCCCTGCCTTTCCTGGGGGCTTCTGCGGGGTCAGAAAGAGTGTATTGGGGTATACACATGCACACACAAGCACCCTCATTATACCAAGGATATTTGGGTAAAACATTTTTTTACCCAAATATCCTTGGTAAAATGAGGGTGCGTGTTATATGCCGGTGCGTGGTATACCCCGATAAATACGGTAGATAGTAAAAATGGAAAATTTTAGAAAAAAACATCACCAAAAATTCTTTAAAAAAAAAAGATGTTTATTAAAGGGGTACTCCACTGGAAAAAAAAATTTAATCAACTGGTGCCAGAAAGTTAGACAGATTTGTAAATTACTTCTATTCAAAATTCTTGATTCTTCCAGTACTTATCAGCTGCTGTATACTACAGAGGAAGTTCTTTTCTTTGTGAATTTCTTTTCAGTCTGACCACAGTGCTCTCTGCTGACACCTCTGTCCATGTCAGGAACTGTCCAGAGCAGGAGAGGTTTGCTATGGGGATTTGCTCCTGCTCTGGAGAGTTCCTGACATGGACAGCGGTGTCAGCAGAGAGCACTGTGGTCAGACAGAAAGGAAATTCAAAAAGAAAAGAACTTCCTGTGGATCATACAGCAGCTGATGAGTACTGGGAGGGTTAAGATTTTTAAATAGAAGTAATTTACAAATCTGTTTAACTTTCTGGCATCAGTTGATTGAAAACACTGGAAAACATTTTTTTTTTTAAGAGTACCCCTTTAACTCTTTCCCACCTCTGACCTCTAGGTTTTGTTTCTAGTGGATCCTCTGGAAAAAGAACACCGAGGTAGGATATGCCCCGCTTGCTTTGAGAGAAGCATGAAAGAATGTTACAGCAACCACACCATTCAGTGTTTGAAGGAAGAAGACAAATGCATCAATTACATTGGAAGAATCATTGATCCAGGTATTATATATCTACATAATATCTATTATCTATATTATCAACTTAAATGTTTCAGATCATCAAAAATTTTTTATATCAAACAAAAATATCTTTTATAAAACACTAAAGGGGGAGATTTATCAAAACCTGTGCAAAAGTGCAACTTTTCCTCTGGACAGGTTTTGATAAATCTCCCCCTAAATGCAGTTACAAAATAAGTGATCATTTCTACCCGAACCCTTGTGGCCCTATGTAAAAAAGTAATGTAAAACAGTTGCCCTATGTAAAAAGATGCAGCTTCTGCTTAACGAGGCAACTGTACTATGCCCAGCAATTACAAAGCACAAGCCCTTTTCTAATGAGCAGGACTTGTGCATAGACCTTCCTTGACATTGTTCGGTGGCATCTCTCCGTACCGATCTGTGCAAATCAGGCCGGAAACATGTAGAAAAGAGGTAGAAACATGATATCCCTGAATCATCTCCAGTGTTCTTTATTTACAGGTAATAACATGGAAGACCATAGTTTCAAGGGCTGCCTCTCTCCTTTGGCCTGTGTGTTTGGGTTTGAAACATTGATTGCTGTGCAGGAAATTCACACTGTCCTCCTTGAATGCAGCGATTAAAATAACCTTTTCAACTAAACCTAATAAAGCATTTACATCAATGTGTCTCAAAATGTGGTCTTCGATATATGAAATGTTCTCACCATGGCTTTCCTTACAGTTTAGATTCAATGCTCTGCACAGTCAAGACTAAAGATGAGAAAGCCGAACCCTGCGAACCCGGATAAGACTCGAATTGTATGGGTGGTCGTGGCTTGCAGAACTTTAGAACGTTTCCCACTTTGGCTCACACTAAACGGGAAATGTGCAAAATAGTATCATGAAGGATAAGAAACACATGGGGGGGGGGGGTATTTATCATTGTGTTCTTGTGCTTTTTATGGTCAACATTTTGCACATTTTGCTGAGCGTGTCTATATTTGCAGGTTTTTTGGCTGTTTTTTTTTGCTTAGGTCTAAAATCCGTCTTTTTTTTAACTTTTTGGTGTTGTTAGACCTTTTTTTCAAGTGTCGAATGCAGTGGTCACTAATTTATGTACTGCCTGTTTTTGAATTTTGCGCAATTTTTTGGCCACATCTGATGCAAAAAAAAAAACGCAAATATAGACCACCAGCCGACCAGGTCTAAAAAAGATGACTACTCCCGTCTGTTTGCCAGCTTCACATGGGTGGTCAACTAGCTTACCTAATTAACATCAACAGTTGTGTATGTACTACTGAGTTATGTTTGTAGCATATATTAAAGGACATGTTTGGTGCTCACTTTTCTTATTGTATCCGTTCTGGGCTGCAACTGCAAAAAAAAAAGAAAATAAGCTTTCTCTTACCTGCCAATGAGCCCCCGGAGCTCCGGTACAGGTGATCGGTCCCCGGGCTGTATTCTTCTTACTTCCTGTTAGCCCGGCACGTCACACGGAGCTTCAGCCTATCACTGGACGAGGCGGGACATCGCTGCAGCCGGTGATAGGTTGAAGCTCCGTGTGACGTGTCGGGCTAACAGGAAGTAAGAAGAATATAGCCCGGGGACCGAACACCTGTACTGAAGCACCGGGGGAGCCTAGGCAGGTGTTACGCCGAGCGCTCCGGGTCCCCGCTCCTCCCCGGAGCGCTCGCTTCACTCCCTTCGCTGCAGCGCTCCGGTCACGTCCTCTGACCCGGGGCGCTGCGATCCTGCTGCCAGCCGGGATGCGATTCGCGATGCGGGTAGCGCCCGCTCGCGATGCGCACCCCGGCTCCCCTACCTGACCCGCTCCCCGTCTGTTCTGTCCCGGCGCGCGCGGCCCCGCTCCCTAGGGCGCGCGCGCGCCGGGTCTCTGCGATTTAAAGGGCCACTGCGCCGCTGATTGGCGCAGTGGTTCCAATTAGGGTTTTCACCTGTGCACTTCCCTATATTACCTCACTTCCCTTGCACTCCCTTGCCGGATCTTGTTGCCTTAGTGCCAGTGAAAGCGTTCCTTGTGTGTTCCTTGCCTGTGTTTCCAGACCTTCTGCCGTTGCCCCTGACTACGATCCTTGCTGCCTGCCCCGACCTTCTGCTACGTCCGACCTTGCTTCTGCCTACTCCCTTGTACCGCGCCTATCTTCAGCAGCCAGAGAGGTGAGCCGTTGCTAGTGGATACGACCTGGTCACTACCGCCGCAGCAAGACCATCCCGCTTTGCGGCGGGCTCTGGTGAAAACCAGTAGTGGCTTAGAACCGGTCCACTAGCACGGTCCACGCCAATCCCTCTCTGGCACAGAGGGTCCACTACCTGCCAGCCGGCATCGTGACAGTAGATCCGGCCATGGATCCCGCTGAAGTTCCTCTGCCAGTTGTCGCTGATCTCACCACGGTGGTCGCCCAGCAGTCACAACAGATTGCGCAACAAGGCCAACAGCTGTCTCAACTGACCGTTATGCTACAACAGTTGCTACCACAGCTTCAGCAGTCATCTCCTCCGCCAGCTCCTGCACCTCCTCCGCAGCGAGTGGCCGCTCCTGGGATACGCTTATCCTTGCCGGATAAATTTGATGGGGACTCTAAGTTTTGCCGTGGCTTCCTTTCCCAATGTTCCCTGCATCTGGAGATGATGTCGGACCTGTTTCCCACTGAAAGGTCTAAGGTGGCTTTCGTAGTCAGTCTTCTGTCCGGAAAAGCCCTGTCATGGGCCACACCGCTCTGGGACCGCAATGACCCCGTCACTGCCTCTGTACACTCCTTCTTCTCGGAAATCCGAAGTGTCTTTGAGGAACCTGCCCGAGCCTCTTCTGCTGAGACTGCCCTGTTGAACCTGGTCCAGGGTAATTCTTCCGTTGGCGAGTATGCCGTACAATTCCGTACACTTGCTTCAGAATTGTCTTGGAATAATGAGGCCCTCTGCGCGACCTTCAAAAAAGGCCTATCCAGCAACATTAAAGATGTTCTGGCCGCACGAGAAATTCCTGCTAATCTACATGAACTTATTCACCTAGCCACTCGCATTGACATGCGTTTTTCTGAAAGGCGTCAGGAACTCCGCCAAGATATGGACTCTGTTCGCACGAGGCGTTTCGTCTCCTCGGCTCCTCTCTCCTCTGGTCCCCTGCAATCTGTTCCTGTGCCTCCCGCCGTGGAGGCTATGCAGGTCGACCGGTCTCGCCTGACACCTCAAGAGAGGACACGACGCCGTATGGAGAACCTCTGCCTGTACTGTGCTAGTACCGAACACTTCCTGAGGGATTGTCCTATCCGTCCTCCCCGCCTGGAAAGACGTACGCTGACTCCGCACAAAGGTGAGACAGTCCTTGATGTCTACTCTGCTTCTCCACGTCTTACTGTGCCTGTGCGGATGTCTGCCTCTGCCTTCTCCTTCTCTACAGTGGCCTTCTTGGACTCTGGTTCTGCAGGAAATTTTATTTTGGCCTCTCTCGTCAACAGGTTCAACATCCCAGTGACCAGTCTCGCCAGACCCCTCTACATCAATTGCGTAAATAACGAAAGATTGGACTGTACCATACGTTTCCGCACGGAGCCCCTTCTTATGAGCATCGGATCTCATCATGAGAGGATTGAACTTTTGGTCCTCCCCAATTGCACCTCGGAGATTCTCCTTGGACTTCCCTGGCTTCAACTTCATTCCCCAACCCTGGATTGGTCCACTGGGGAGATCAAGAGTTGGGGGTCCTCTTGTTCCAGGAACTGTCTAAAACCGGTTCCCAGTAACCCTTGCCGTGACTCTGTGGTTCCTCCAGTAACCGGTCTCCCTAAGGCCTATATGGACTTCGCGGATGTTTTCTGCAAAAAACAAGCTGAGACTCTACCTCCTCACAGGCCTTATGATTGCCCTATCGACCTCCTCCCGGGTACTACTCCACCCCGGGGCAGAATTTATCCTCTCTCTGCCCCAGAGACTCTTGCCATGTCCGAATACGTCCAGGAGAATCTAAAAAAGGGCTTTATCCGTAAATCCTCCTCTCCTGCCGGAGCCGGATTTTTCTTTGTGTCCAAAAAAGATGGCTCCCTTCGTCCTTGCATTGACTACCGCGGTCTTAATAAAATCACGGTTAAGAACCGCTACCCCTTACCCCTCATCTCTGAACTCTTTGATCGCCTCCAAGGTGCCCACATCTTCACTAAATTGGACTTAAGAGGCGCCTATAACCTCATCCGCATCAGAGAGGGGGACGAGTGGAAAACGGCATTTAACACCAGAGATGGACACTTTGAGTATCTGGTCATGCCCTTTGGACTGTGCAATGCCCCTGCCGTCTTCCAAGACTTTGTCAATGAAATCTTTCGTGATCTATTATACTCCTGTGTTGTGGTATATCTGGACGATATCCTAATTTTTTCTGCCAATCTAGAAGAACACCGCCAGCATGTCCGTATGGTTCTTCAGAGACTTCGTGACAACCAACTCTATGCCAAAATTGAGAAATGTCTGTTTGAATGCCAATCCCTTCCTTTTCTAGGATATTTGGTCTCTGGCCAGGGACTACAGATGGATCCAGACAAACTCTCTGCCGTCTTAAATTGGCCACGCCCCTCCGGACTCCGTGCTATCCAACGCTTTTTGGGGTTCGCCAATTATTACAGGCAATTTATTCCACATTTTTCTACCATTGTGGCTCCTATCGTGGCTTTAACCAAGAAAAATGCTGATCCCAAGTCCTGGCCTCCTCAAGCAGAAGACTCCTTTAAACGACTCAAGTCTGCCTTTTCTTCGGCTCCCGTGCTCTCCAGACCTGACCCTTCCAAACCCTTCCTATTGGAGGTTGATGCCTCCTCAGTAGGAGCTGGAGCTGTCCTTCTACAAAAAAATCCTTCCGGGCATGCTGTCACTTGTGGTTTTTTCTCTAGGACCTTCTCTCCAGCGGAGAGGAACTACTCCATCGGGGATCGAGAGCTTCTAGCCATTAAATTAGCACTTGAGGAATGGAGGCATCTGCTGGAGGGATCAAGATTTCCTGTTATTATCTACACCGACCACAAGAACCTCTCCTACCTCCAGTCTGCCCAACGGCTGAATCCTCGCCAGGCCCGGTGGTCTCTGTTCTTTGCCCGATTTAATTTTGAGATTCACTTTCGTCCTGCCGATAAGAACATTAGGGCCGATGCTCTCTCTCGTTCCTCGGATGCCTCAGAAGTTGATCTCCCTCCGCAACACATCATTCCACCTGACTGCCTGATCTCCACTTCTCCTGCCTCCATCAGGCAGACCCCTCCAGGAAAGACCTTTGTTTCTCCACGCCAACGCCTCGGAATCCTCAAATGGGGTCACTCCTCCCATCTCGCAGGTCATGCGGGCATCAAGAAATCTGTGCAACTCATCTCCCGCTTCTATTGGTGGCCGACTCTGGAGACGGATGTTGGGGACTTTGTGCGAGCCTGCACTATCTGTGCCCGGGATAAGACTCCTCGCCAGAAGCCCGCTGGTTTTCTTCATCCTCTGCCTGTCCCCGAACAGCCTTGGTCCCTGATTGGTATGGATTTTATTACTGATTTACCCCCTTCCCGTGGCAACACCGTTATTTGGGTGGTCGTTGATCGATTCTCCAAAATGGCACATTTCATCCCTCTTCCTGGTCTTCCTTCTGCGCCTCAGTTGGCCAAACAATTTTTTCTACACATTTTTCGTCTTCACGGGTTGCCTACGCAGATTGTCTCGGATAGAGGGGTCCAATTCGTGTCTAAATTCTGGAGGGCTCTCTGTAAACAACTCAAGATTAAATTAAATTTTTCCTCTGCATATCATCCCCAGTCCAATGGACAAGTAGAAAGAATTAACCAGATCCTGGGTGATTATTTGCGACATTTTGTTTCCTCCCGCCAGGATGACTGGGCAGATCTCCTTCCATGGGCCGAATTTTCGTATAACTTCAGGGTCTCTGAATCTTCCTCCAAATCCCCATTTTTCGTGGTGTACGGCCGTCACCCTCTTCCCCCCCTCCCTACCCCCTTGCCCTCTGGTCTGCCCGCTGTGGATGAAATTTCTCGTGACCTTTCCATTATATGGAGAGAGACCCAAAATTCTCTCTTACAGGCTTCTTCACGCATGAAGAGGTTCGCGGATAAGAAAAGAAGAGCTCCTCCCGTTTTTTCCCCTGGAGACAAGGTATGGCTCTCCGCTAAATATGTCCGCTTCCGTGTCCCTAGCTACAAGTTGGGACCACGCTATCTTGGTCCTTTCAAAATTTTGTGTCAAATTAATCCTGTCTCTTATAAACTTCTTCTTCCTCCTTCTCTTCGTATCCCTAATGCCTTTCACGTCTCTCTTCTCAAACCACTCATCCTCAACCGTTTTTCTCCCAAATCTGTTCCTCTCACTCCTGTTTCCGGTTCCTCGGACGTCTTCTCGGTCAAGGAAATTTTGGCTGCCAAAAAGGTCAGAGGAAAAAATTTTTTTTTAGTAGACTGGGAGGGTTGTGGTCCTGAAGAGAGATCCTGGGAACCTGAGGACAACATCCTTGACAAAAGTCTGCTCCTCAGGTTCTCAGGCTCCAAGAAGAGGGGGAGACCCAAGGGGGGGGGTACTGTTACGCCGAGCGCTCCGGGTCCCCGCTCCTCCCCGGAGCGCTCGCTTCACTCCCTTCGCTGCAGCGCTCCGGTCACGTCCTCTGACCCGGGGCGCTGCGATCCTGCTGCCAGCCGGGATGCGATTCGCGATGCGGGTAGCGCCCGCTCGCGATGCGCACCCCGGCTCCCCTACCTGACCCGCTCCCCGTCTGTTCTGTCCCGGCGCGCGCGGCCCCGCTCCCTAGGGCGCGCGCGCGCCGGGTCTCTGCGATTTAAAGGGCCACTGCGCCGCTGATTGGCGCAGTGGTTCCAATTAGGGTTTTCACCTGTGCACTTCCCTATATTACCTCACTTCCCTTGCACTCCCTTGCCGGATCTTGTTGCCTTAGTGCCAGTGAAAGCGTTCCTTGTGTGTTCCTTGCCTGTGTTTCCAGACCTTCTGCCGTTGCCCCTGACTACGATCCTTGCTGCCTGCCCCGACCTTCTGCTACGTCCGACCTTGCTTCTGCCTACTCCCTTGTACCGCGCCTATCTTCAGCAGCCAGAGAGGTGAGCCGTTGCTAGTGGATACGACCTGGTCACTACCGCCGCAGCAAGACCATCCCGCTTTGCGGCGGGCTCTGGTGAAAACCAGTAGTGGCTTAGAACCGGTCCACTAGCACGGTCCACGCCAATCCCTCTCTGGCACAGAGGGTCCACTACCTGCCAGCCGGCATCGTGACAGCAGGTAAGAGAAAATGTGTTTTCTTTTATTTTTCAGCCCGGAACGGATAAAATAAGAAAAGTGAGCACCGGACATCTCCTTTAAAAAGAAACAGGCTTGCTCTTGGGCTGATTTTTCCCTTACATCTGCAAGCTGATTGATTTTTTTTTTTTTTTTTTTTTACACAATCGTTTATGGGATCCACCTTTCTTGCAGGGGTAACATTTTCTGGTAGAAAGTTTACTCTAACCAGTGTTAAGGTGTTACTTTTACCATGGTTGTCTTGCCGCTGTTTAGTTATCTAGTCCTGTTTGACAATATTCTCTTGTGTCTCGTGTTGTTTGCGTTCCTCATGCATCCACTACCACTACTCAAATGTGAAGGAGATTCTGTAGAAGGTGTTTTACATTCAATATCCAATGATTGCTCTTCCTCCTCCATTAAATCGCCTTCATCCACACTTTCCTCCCTTAAAGGGGTACTACTTTGGAAACATCTTAAATCATCTTATAAAATGTTAGATCCCGGGGGTTCCGCCGCTGGGGACCCCCACGTTCTCCAGGCCAGCAGCGGAGGCAGCGTCCGGAACAGGGAAGCTTGCAGCTTCTGTGTTCGTGACATCACGCCACACCCCCTACATTCATGTCTAAGAGAGGGGGCGTGATGGCTAGTACATAGCCATCATGTCTCCTCCCATAGAAGTGAATGGAGGGGGCATGGCGGCTTGCATCGCCAGCGAAGTTCACTCTGTGCATCATATGATGGGGTACCACAGCAGAGATCCCCTTTGGATAGGGGGATAAGATGTTTCCAATGGAGTACCCCTTTAAAGCAGTGCTTGAGGTGGAAGTGAAATGACGTCAGGTTGACCAGAATTTCTTCACATGATAACCCCAGGTTATACAATGATTTGCTGGTTTATGTGTCAATCTATGTGTCTTTGGGGGTTAAACAAGGTTTAACAACACCGGCAACTTTATTGGTCACTGGTGTAAGTAAAGAACCAGAGTGCTGTGAACCCAAAACAACAGACGAGTTAACCCTTGCTGGGCTTGATCAAATATAAGCTGCCGTAGCAAGTACTAGTAAAACCTTTGGCCACCATGGAGCAAAATTGCTTCACATAATCATTAGCTAAGAAAAGACACAAATGGGGGAAACTTATCAAAACCTCTGCAGAGGAAAAATTGACCATAGCGAATAATCAGATGGCTCCTTTCATTTTTAAAGGTGCCACTCAAAAACAAAAGAAGCAATATGATTGGTCGACTTTTTCTCTACACAGGCTTTGATAACTCTCCGCCAATTAATTAACATGAGATGTCTCACTCACAGCTGGTCCCTGAAGTCCTAGGTCCTGCTGCAGTTGTCTGCTGGCTTCTTGGGGGGGGGGGGGGACTCCTGCTGCATCTGGACGAGTCCTGGAGAAGCCGAAGGTGGCGGTGAACGGGTAGCTATTTTGCTCTTCCTCAGCCTCCCCTCCTCTGACCGCCTAGGATCTCCCTGAGCCTCATTGGATGCTGTTGTTCTGACCCATTCCTCCCTGGACGTAAGGATGTGGCACACGCCTGATAAGCTCCCTTAACAGTTCCTCCATAACATAAGGCACTTCAGAGATAATGCTAACAGGAGACTTTACGCAGAAGCTCGACAGCCCAACACAGGACCATCAGAGCAGTGTAAGCAGACCCAGCTAAAACAGCTGCGGTTCTCCTCAGGCAGTTACCTCAGGTACAGGGCTTCTTCCTTCATGTACTGCTGCCAGACTGACTACCGTACCACAGAACACTTGTATATCTTTTCAGCTTTCCCGCTCTTCTCTAAACAACCAATCAGCAGCAGCTACTTTGGAAAATCTGCCCAGCAACTGCACCTCTCAAACAAATCTGCCCAGCAACTGCACCTCTCAAACAAATCTGCCCAGCAACTGCACCTCTCAAACAAATCTGCCCAGCAACTGTAGGAAACACCACCTGTGGGAAAACAAGAGGGGGAGCAAGTGCAATTCCATGTGTCCCCCCCCCCCCCATTACAAGAGGGGCCATAGCCAGAAGAGGTGCTCTTCGCCAAACTCATTAGGGAAAATGTATTAAACATTGTGCAGAGATACAGTGGAGCAGTTACCCATAGCAACCAATCAGATTCCAGCTTTCATATTTCAGGGGCCTTTTTGAAATGAAAGCTTTAATTTGATAGCTTGCTATGGGCTCGAGACCTGCAAGAACGCACAGGAAAAGCATTCTTTAACTTTTTCCAGAACAGAAACGCCATCCCTGTTCCTGCATCCCTGTGGGACCCCTTGAATTATTCTTACCCTCCCTCTGTCTCCTCCCCTGACTGGCCTGAAGGTTGTTGGAGGTGTAGGACCTGTGATGATGTCACATCACATGCTGGGGGCGGAGCCCAACTTTGCATTGTAGGAGAGATCATGGCTGAAGGACCTGTGCTGATGCTTCGGAGAAGGTGGAGGTTTGTTACAGTGTGTCACCCCAGTAGTAAGGAGATTACATGAGATGGGGGTTTGTTACAGTGTGTCACCCCAGTAGTAAGGTGATTACATGAGGAGGAGGTTTGTTACAGTGTGTCACCCCAGTAGTAAGGAGATTACATGAGGAGGGGATTTGTTACAGTGGAGGTTTGTTACAGTGTGTCACCCCAGTAGTAAAGAGATTACATGAGGAGGGGGTTTGTTACAGTGTGTCATCCCAGTAGTAAGGAGATTACATGAGGAGGAGGTTTGTTACAGTGTGTCACCACAGTAGTAAGGTGATTACATGAGGAGGAGGTTTGTTACAGTGTGTCATGTAATCTCCTTACTACTGGGATGACCCCAGTAGTAAGGAGATTACATGGGGAGGAGGTTTGTTACAGTGTGTCAGCCCAGTAGTAAGGATATTACATGAGGAGGAGGTTTGTTACAGTATGTCAGCCCAGTAGTAAGGAGATTACATGAGGAGGAGGTTTGTTACAGTGTGTCACCCCAGTAGTAATGAGATTACATGAGGAGGAGGTTTGATACAGTGTGTCATGTAATCTCCATACTACTGGGGTGACCCCAGTAGTAAGGAGATTAAATGAGGAGGAGGTTTGTTACAGTGTGTAACCCCAGTACTAAGGAGATTACATGAGGAGGAGGTTTGTTACAGTGTGTCACCCTAGTAGTAAGGAGATTACATGAGGAGGGGGTTTGCTACAGTGTGTCACCCTAGTAGTAAGGAGATTACATGAGGTGGGGGTTTGCTACAGTGTGTCACCCCAGTAGTAAGGAGACTCACATATAAGTGACAGCCTTCGCTGTGGTATACTACTATATAGTCACACATAAGTTACAGCTCTCCCTGCGGTATGCTGCTTTATAGTCACACATAGGTGACATCCCTAGCTGTGGTATACTTCTATATAGTCATATATAGGTGTCACGTTACTGACAAGCAGGGCAGCAGCTGAAAAACACTTTATATGCAAACACTCTAGCTGCAAATCCACTATTTGCAAACACACTATCTGAAAACACTTTACCTACAGACCCTCTACCTGTAAACCGTCTATCATCAAATACTTTACCTTCAAACACTCTATCTGTAAACACTTTACCTTCAATCCCTTTACCTGCAAATCCCCCACCTGCAAACACCCTACCTTCAAATCAGGTATCATCTCGCATAGTTATGTCCAGGTGGTTGGGGGTCCCGAGAGCTGCTCTTTAGCAGGCGGTCACTTCTTCATAGCAGAGCAGCTACTCCTAGGGTCAGGGGTGTACTTGCAATTAATGGGGCCCCATAGCGCACAAGTACTCATGAATAGTGTCCAGTATCAGTACTGTTACCAGTATCGGGACATCCTTAATAAAAGTGCTGATATTATAAAACTGCTGATAAAGGAATTTGTATAGTATGATCTTTTATAGCAGGTCCAATGGATCCAACCTGACAGTTAAGTTGGTGGACGAATAATGAAGCAGACATTGTCTATCGGTATCTTTTATTATGTTATCAAGCACAATACCTGCTAGGGGCATGTCTTATTTGGACTGGTAAGATGGAAGCGTCAGCTTTGCTGCGTACTATGACGTATGTGCGGTCATCTCATGGACTGTCTTCTGTGAGTTGGTTGTTGCACAAACTTCCATTACAACATTGAACACTGGAATCCTGCAGGTTCTGCAGAAGAGGAAGGAGTGGACTGTCACACGTGCTCGGGGTGGCACAACCTTTTGTCACAACCGGCGTCATGAATTCACCTGAGAAAGGACAAATAGGAGAAAACATTGTGGTTTTATTTGATAAATTAAATAATAAATCATGTCTATGGAAATTGTTTTTGCTTAGGCAAAATTATATGAAAAGAAGGATAGTCAGCCATGACTGACATGCCAATATATAACTTTATCCCAATATGAGTGTGCATGAAACCACAGCTGTATATATCTGCACACGTTTCGAGCTACGTGATAGCTCTTCATCATAAGAACTTATAACTAAGCTATCACATAGCTCGAAACATATTACAATTTTTCCAGCTGTGGTTTTATGGATACCTACATTGGCATAAAGTTATGAGTTGGCATTAGTGATAAGCAGCAGGTGCCATATTCGAATTTGTGATATTTTGCGAATATATTGACGATTATTCGCACTATGTTTGCCAAATTCGCATATTCGCTATGTTCATTCACTTTTTATTTCATGTGAAAATTTGCATAAAATTTGCATAAAAATTTGCATGTGAAAAAAAATTACACATAAATTTGCATGGAATATTCGCATAAAATTTGCATTAAAATTCGCATGTAAAAAAACAACAAAAAAATGCGAATATATAGCACTATATTCTAAATATTCGCAAAATAGTGAATTGCCGATATTCGCGATAAAAATTCGCATTACGAATACAATATACGAATAATTGCCATGTCAGTCATTTCTGGACTTTAATTTTTTTTCTGGTCTACAAGTATTGGCGTTGTCCAAAGCCAGTCTAAGGCTGGGTTCACACTACGTTTTTGCAATACTGTTTTCAATCCGTTTTTCTAAAGAAAACCGTATGGCAGAAAAAACGGATGGAACAGTATGGAAAAAAGTAAACCGTATGCCTTTTTAAACAGTATACTGTTTTTAAAAGTGCATACAGTTCTGTCAGTTTTTATTAAAAAAAAAAAACATAAGTTTTTGAAAATTTTGTCCATTTTTAATGGAAGGGGTCTTGCGTGTGGACTTTAGGATTAAAATGCGCATGTGCAAAGTAAAAACGTATACGTTTTTCCCGTATGGAACCGTATACATGTGCAGTACGGTTTGTCAACTGGACTCAAAACCGTGGTTGACCACAGTTTTGACTCCGGTTTAAAAACCGTATTGCAACCGCATACGTTTTTTTAACATGGACATCAATGGGAAACTCACATGTATACGGTTCCATACGGGAAAAACTTATACGTTTTTACTTTGCACATGCGCATTTGCATCCTAAAGTCCCCACCCAAGACCCCTTCCATTAAAAATGGACAAAATTTTCTAAAACGTATGTTTTTTTTTTTAATAAAACGGAACTGTATGCACTTTTAAAAACAGTATACTGTTTAAAAACGCATACGGTTTACTTTTTTCCATACTTTTCCCACCGTTTTTTTTTGCCATACGGTTTTCTTTAGAAAAACGGATTGAAAACAGTATGGCAAAAACGTAGTGTGAACCCAGCCTTAGATAGAAAGTGCTGACTGAGTGGCCCGGTGAGCTGAATTTGTGTTAACCCATCCACTACCCATAGCCATACTGCCATGATGTACAGTCTCCATTAACCCATAAACTGTGTTGATCCAGAGGAAGGCAAAAAAAAAAAACCTTATGAGGCTGATGCTAATTGCCCCATAACAGAGGAAAAATTCCTTCTCGACTCCAATATAGCATCAGAAAAAGTCCTGTTCTGTCCCTATAAATCAAGTATCCATAACCTGTAGTATTATTACTCTTCAGAAATGTATCCAAGCCCCTCCTGATCTCTTTTATTGAGTCGTCACTACATCATGTGGCGGAGAGTTCCATAATCTCACTTCTCTGACAGTAAAGAATCTCCGTCTGTGATGATGGTGAAACCTTCTTTCCTCTAGACGTGGAGGATGCCCCCTTGTGATAGATACAGTCCTGGGTTTAAAAAGATCCCTAGAAAGATTTAAGGTTAAAGGGGTACTCTGCCCCTAGACATCTTATAAGATGTCTGATCGCGGGGGGGTCCTGCCGCTGGGGAACCCCACGCGATCTCGGCTGCGGCACCCCAGACATCCGGTGCAAGGAGCGTACTTCGTGCCGGATGACTGGCAAAGTGGGGCGGAGGCTTTAGCTGTCACGGTCACGCCCCACTCGTGTTGTCACAGCCACGCCCCCTCAATGCAAGTCTATGGGAGGGGGCGTGACGACCGCCACGCCCCCTCCCATAGACTTGCATTCAGGGGACGTGGCCATGAAATCACATGTGGGGCATGGCCGTGACGTCACAAGCCTCCGGCGCTGCACCCAAAGCTCTAAATGGATGCCGGGTGTAGCAGGGAGCGGGACCCCCGTGATCAGACATCTTATCCTGTAACCTTTGGATAGGTGATAAGATGTCTAGGGGCGGAGTACCCCTTTAAGGACTCTGTATGTCCTTGTATGTTTTTCCTATATGTGATTTAAAAGAAAAATGATAGGGTAACAGTAATAGTCATGTCAGAAGTTTTGATCAGTGGGGGTCCTGTTGGTGAGACCTTGACCAATCTCTAAAATGAACAGACACAAGCTCTCAGCTGAGCTCTGTACCCATCATCTCAGTTACCACTCCTCTCTGCTCAGTGAGCGGTACCAGCTATGTACAGGTTTAGAGAAGATCTACCCCCATACCATCTTTGTTTGTGCCGATAACTTCAATACAAGAAGTCAGAGGACCATAGCACTGGGTGGTGGTCACTTCTTTAGAACATCCTTCACCATTGACTGTATTACAGCTGTAACATTCTATTCCATTGGGTTCTGTATTCTGATCATGTTGCACTGGAAAAAAAAAAAAAGTATAATATGAAACCATATGTACATGCATAAAATAATAGTATATACAATATTAATAGACTGAGTAGTTGTCTATTGTATCTTTAGCCCTAACTTATACTTTGTTCCAGCCGCAGCGGGCACAGACTTTGTCATTACAGTTATAGAAGTATCTGAAGTAGTCAGAACAGGAGTACAAAAAAAATAGAAAAACAGCAAAAGAGAAATTCTGTGTCATGCAGAATAACAGTGCCAACTCCTACTCACCCCCGACTAGCCGTATCCTCGGATGCTACCGTATTTTTCGCCGTATAAGACGCACTTTTTCTTCCCCAAAACTGGGGGGGAAAAGTTGGTGCGTCTTATACGGCGAATACCTGCGGCCGTCAACGGCCGGGACCCGCGGCTAATACAGGACATCACCGATCGCGGTGATGCCCTGTATTAACCCTTCAGACGCGGCGATCAAAGCTGACCACCGTGTCTGAAGCGAAAATAACACTAACCCGGCTGCTCAGTCGGGCTGTTCGGGACCGCCGCGGTGAAATAGCGGCGTCCCGAACAGCATACAGGACACCGGGAGGGACCTGCCTCCTCGATGTCTGCTCCGTGGCAGGATCCCCTGCATGGCCGGCGCTCTCCTTTGACGTCATCACGTCGTCGCGTACGCCATCACGTCATCCAATAGGAGCATCGTGCGTAGCGACGTGATGACGGCGACGGAGAGCGTGGATCCCGGGGAAGAAAACGTCCGGAGTGTCAGGGACGCGGTGACAGCGAAGGAGCGACATCCAGGGCAGCGGTGACGGGTCCGGAGCGGCAGGGACATGTGAGTATTACCTCCTATACCAGTGGTCTTCAACCTGCGCACCTCCAGATGTTGCAAAACTACAACTCCCAGCATGCCAGGACAGCCGTTGGCTGTCCGGGCATTCTGGGAGTTGTAGTTTTGCAACATCTGGAGGTCCGCAGATTGAAGACCACTGCATAGGCGGTAATACTCACGTGTCCCCGCCGCTCCGGACCCGTCACCGCTGCCCTGGATGTCGCTCCATCGCTGTCGCCGTCGCTCCGGAACATCTCTGCTGCCGGCCGGGTATCCTCGCTCTCCATCACCGCCATCACGTCGTTACGCACGCCGACGCACGTACGCGACGACGTGATGAGGAGGAAGGAGAGCGCCGGCCATACAGGGGATCCCTGAACGGAGAAGACACCGAGGAGGCAGGTAAGGTCCCTCCCGGTGTCCTGTAAGCACTAGCCCGGCTGTTAAGTCGGGCTGTTCGGGACCGAACAGCCCGACTGAGCAGCCGGGTTAGTGTCACTTTCCCTTCAGAAGCGGCGGTCAGCTTTTTATCGCCGTGTCTGAAGGGTTAATACAGGACATCACCGCGATCAGTGATGTCCTGTATTAGCCGCGGGTCCCGGCCGTTGATGGCCACAGGGACCGCCGCGATAGAGGTGTATTCGCCGTATAAGATGCACCGACTTTTTCCCCCCCAGTTTTGGGGAAGAAAAAGTGCGTCTTATACGGCGAAAAATACGGTATATTTTTTTTTTTTGGGGGGGGGGTCCTCTATACTTCTTACCACTAGGGGTCCAGAAAACTGTCTTGTTCCTGCAGCTATAACTTGTGTGGAATGGGACAAAATACAGGAAGTGTGTGGGTGGGACAAGGAGGGCTCTGTGCAGGATTGTCAGTCAGCCTGCTGTGTGAGCCAGGGACGTGTTACAGAACTTCAGTCCACAGCCAGTTGTTAGCTTTGAGGAGTAATGGAGAAAGCTTGCACCTATTAACTCAGGTCATCCTAGGGGTTAATAATGTGGTGGCCCAGTACGGGAGTTGTTACCCCTTACCCTTGCTGCCCTGTCAGGCAGACTCCCTGCAGTGTCCCCTGGGCCCCCTTACACCTGTACATGTACATATGTTTTGCCATTTATTATGATGTAAAGTGTGTAAAGAAGTGTTATCACTTTAATAAATGTTCCCATGTGATCTTCAGTTGTCATGTGAGTAGTCATGTGATTGTTACCCAGGAGATATCAGTGACCAGGTGACTTAAGGGTGACCAATGGGATCCCACCAGAGTCTCCCCCATAAAAGCCCTGGGGGTAGTCTCTTCTCTCTCATAGAGCTCTGCTCTTTCTGTTAAGCTGTGGTCCAGTGCAGTCGAGCCTAAGAGTCTGGAGTCATAGGAGCCTCAAGTCAAGTCTGCAGCAACAAGCTACAAGTCTACAAGTAAGATAAAGTCACAGCTTAGTCTGTCTCCAGTCAAGTCAGTCACTGTCATCTATTGTCAAGTCAGTGTGGCCTGCACTAAATTGTCCAAAACCACTGCAAGTCCCAGCAAGCCCTTAAGGTCTCTGAAGTCACTGGTCAACTCCATGGGCCTGGCTACACTGTATAGACTGTACGATCTGTCACTCAGTAAAGCTACCGTTGTCCGTAACTTGGCGTCGGAGTCAATATTGCCCCCGTGCGTAGCCCAGGATTCAGTGGTATATCTTTGGGTAGTATTGAGGATAAACCACACCCTGGCTTCACGAATACAAGGGGTTAATGCCATCTGCCCCTAGGAAATACAGACAAGGAGAGCGCTCCTAGTGTGATACCGTATTGTAAAGGGGAGATGGAAAACAAGCAAAAAATGCTCACCAAGTATAGTTGTACTGCAACCAAGTACAACTATGGTGAAAGCGTGGAATAACCCTTCAACGGGCGAAGAACGGCAGCCGCTCCTGGCAACACAGGTGAAGCACTAAGACCGATCCCTCCAAGGAACAGCCCAGGATAATAGCAGCGCACAAGACTTCAAAGGTAAAATGGTTTATTTACCTGGCATGCAACGCGTTTCGCTGGACAACCAGCTTCATCAGGAAAGATTCAAACTTTTATTAGGGAAGGGGTTAAATGATCTTTGTTCACTTTTTTTCTCTTTTTTTTTTTTGCAATGTTATAGCTCCCATAGGAGACTATAACACCGCACACACTGATCTTTTACATTGATCAATGGTTTCTCATAGGAAACCATTGATCAATGATTCTGCCGCTTGACTGCTCATGCCTGGATCTCAGGCACTGAACAGTCATTTGGCAATTGGACACCAGGAGGCAGGTAAGGGACACTCCTGCTGTCTTACAGCTGTTCGGGATGCCGCGATTTCGGCACAGACATCCCAAACAGCCCCCTGAGCTAACCAGCAACAATTTACTTTCACTTTAGACGAGGCGTTCAACTAAAGGGTTAATAGCGCACTGCACCGCGATCAGTGCCGCATGCTATTAGCCATGGGTCCCGGCTGTGGCCCCGCGTTATAGAACGGGAGCGGACTCAGGGCGTACATTTAGGTCATGGGTACTTAAGAGGTTAATATATATATATATATATTGATTAGTAGTCAAAATCATATTGGTCATCCTTATCAATACGGCTATATATTTGTAATGACGAATATTCTTTTTTTTTGTGTGTGTGTTTTTTCACATGCAAATTTGTATGCACATTTTCCATTGGATTTTTCGCATGGGAAAAAAAGTGAATGAATGTAGCAAATATGCACATTTCTACAACATAGGACAAATATTCGTCAATATTCGCAAAATATCGCAAATTCGAATATGGCCCCTGCCGCTCATCCCTACACACAACCACCTATGGTAGGAGTTCCTTGTATACTTGGTGGATTACCTATAGGTGGTTTTACACTATGGAACGCACACCTGTTTTGTTTTAGTACTATCCTGGAATGACACCCTTTAGGTCACTTGCCATATGTCCTAATATCCCATATGTTGCATCACATTCTAGAAGCAGTGCATCTCCGTATTACTTTGTATAACACAGTGCCATGAAGAAAAGACTACACGCTACAATTATAGTAAATTACAACTTACCTGAAGCAAGAAGAGAAAAAAGCAAGAAGGATGTCTCTATAATATACATAGCCAGCGTGAGTATTACACCATGGCATGTAATCCGGCATACCTGCCCACGCCAATGTGTTATATAAGATATGAGCAACGCCCAGGTCTCTGCTGGCAGAATGTCTGCGCCTTGTAAGCTGCAAAAAAAGACGTTTAATTAACAACGAACATAGCCAGATATAGAAGTGGTTTGCCTGGAACACTATGGTCACTGCGATGACCAATGGCGAGAGAGCACAGAGGAGTACTATCAGACAGGCGAGAGCACAGAGGAGTGCTATTAGACAGGAGGGAGCACAGAGGAGTACTATCAGACAGGAGAGAGCACAGAGGAGTACTATCAGACAGGCGAGAACACAGAGGAGTGCTATCAGACAGGAGAGAGCACAGAGGAGTACTATCAGACAGGAGAGAGCACAGAGTAGTACTATCAGACAGGAGAGAGCACAGAGGAGTACTATCAGACAGGAGAGAGCACAGAGGAGTACTATCAGACAGGAGAGAGCACAGATGAGTTCTATCAGACAGGAGAGAGCACAGAGGAGTCCCATCAGACAGGAGGGAGCACAGAGGAGTACTATCAGACAAGAGAGAGCACAGAGGAGTCCTATCAGCAGTAGAGAGCACCGAGGAGTGCTATCAGAAGGAAGAGAGCACCGAGGAGTACTATCAGACAGGAGAGAGCACAGAGGAGTGCTATCAGAAGGAAGAGAGCACCGAGGAGTACTATCAGACAGGAGAGAGCACAGAGGAATACTATCAAACAGGAGAGAGCACAGAGGAGTACTATCAGACAGGAGAGAGCACAGAGGAGTACTATCAGACAGGCGAGAGCACAGAGGAGTACTATCAGACAGGAGAGAGCACAGATGAGTTCTATCAGACAGGAGAGAGCACAGAGGAGTGCTATCAGACAAGAGAGAGCACAGAGGAGTGCTATCAGACAGGAGAGAGCACAGAGGAATACTATCAAACAGGAGAGAGGCCCTCTGTAGATCATTTGACTTATGCCATTTTAGACTAATGACTAATGGAATGCTGGGAAAGGTCAGAAACTACAGTAAAATAAAAAGACTGCACTACAGCACTTGGGCGGGGGTCCTCTGCATGAAAATGGCACAAAGTGGGGCAAGGACATAATAGAAGCAAGTTACACATATATTATAACTTGGCATCATGGGCTCAAAGGCTGAAGGAAAAAAATTGGGGAATTTCCCTTTTAAGGAAATGGAAAGTGCATTAGTAGTTATAGAAAGGTTCGGCAACATCTTGGGGACATCTGAGGGAATTTACCAATAACATTAGACAAATGGTGCCGCCTGCTCTTAATGGGAACTTTTTACAGTCATTTTATTTTTTTTATTTTTAATGCTTAGTTGGAACATTCTACGAGGCATGGCACTATCTGTGGTGAGCCGAAACCTTTTACAGTCAGTTCCTGATTATTTGTACAGGAAAAACATCTGAAGTCAAGCCAGACAGTCACCTGTAATGTTGTTCTTGGAATTTCTCCTTGTGACTTTTTGTGGAATATATTGTTTTATTGTTATTTGCCACGGCAACTATAAAACCTTTAACACCAGTGACTAGAGAGAAGCCATACACAAAGGTCCCTTACACAATTTTGCCGGAATGGTGTCTCTTCTCCCAGAAGTAAACAATCAAGATATTTTTTTTAAACCCTCACTGGGTTCTTCATCAGGCAATGGGCCTGACAAAAACCTGAAATGCTTAGTTTTGACCCAGCCGGTTGACCCAGTGTTGGTTGACCCAATCGAGTGCACATGCTCATAAAAGTGTTTTTAGGTAGTTTTAAAGAGGTACTCCGATCCGACCCTAGACATCTTGTCCCCTATCCAAGGGATAGGGGATAAGATGTCTGATCGCCGGGGTCCTGCTGATAGGAACCCTGCAATCTCTGTGCAGCACCCATGCAGCATACTGTTTAGAACGCTGGGTTCCCGCTGCGGGGGTCGTGATGTCACACCACGCCCCCTCCATCCATGCCTATGGGAAGGGGTGTGACGGTAGTCAAGCTTCCTCCCATAGACATGAAAGGAGGGGGCGTCACATCACGAGGGGGCATGGAGTGACATCACGAACACGACCACCTGCACAGAGATTTCGGGGGGTTCCAGCAGCTGGACCCTTGCAATCAGACATCTTATGCCCTATCCATTGGAAAAGGATTTCTATAGAAATCTACTAGCTGTATGTTGGGACACAGCTCTGTCTCCCTCTCTCCCAGCAGAAAACCCCAGCACAACAGAAAGTATCAATCAATGGCTACACTAAGATATTCAGTTTACACTGGTCATTTGGAGGCTATGGTATGTGTACCTAGGCGTCTGTTCACATCATGCTATGGGTATACATCTTAGTATTCTTTGTCAACCTGTCATGTATGTAAGGATGGTAAAACTAGACGACCAGTGAACAGTGGCAGAGTCCCAACTGCTTCATACCTCCTGGTCAGGGCGTAGCTATAGATGTAGCAAAGGTAGTAGTCGCAATGGGGCCCTGGTGCCTAAGGGGGCCCCAAAGCACATCTGCCCCATAAGATAGCAGTACAATAATTGCCACATGGGTCCCTGTTGAAGATTTTGCATCGGGGCCCAGAAGCTACAAGCTACGCCTCTGTTCCAAAGTGTCCACGTTGGTGAAAAATTGTGGTGCCACGGTATTGCTGTATTTTCAGGAGCTGATGCAATGTATTGTGGCCTTTATTATACCTTTATCTTGTGTACATACACTGCTCAAAAAAATACAGGGAACACTTAAGCAACACAATGTAACTCCAAGTCAATGACACTTCT